>NC_141612.1:43979843-44135997 GCF_047967505.1 Dipteris shenzhenensis
TCAAGATTATTTTGTCACTTAAAGGAACCCAACCTTTTCTTCTTACTAGGTTTGATTTCATTGAATATATGTGAGTGACAAAATGTGACATTACTTAGTGACACTACAATGCTTCGAATTAGACTTGAACAAAATTAGTGTAAGTTTAACCAAAAGTAATTATAGTGTGTAAAGTGCCAATAGGACATTGCCCATGGAGCATTGTAATGTAAGAGTGCAACATAATAAATCATTGCTTTTGTATTACGGCTTATTAGCTCCATGGTTAGCACTAGTAAGGTCACTTAGGGGAGCAATAATAACAATGTTAGATAACTACATACACAAATTTTGAAATCTAGAGGGCATTTTTCCTTTGACCCTTTCTTTTGAAAAAGTATGCAAAGTTTATTGTATCAAGTCTAATATTATACCTTAATAGAGATCTAAGCTAGCATGGAATTATACAGACTAAAACTTTTGAGCTTTGAAATTTAAACTTTGTATGGCTTTCTTGGATCCAATACAAATAAGAGATCTCGTGTGCGACTTTACCCAATAACATCAAAATAGGCACGATCTAAGGGAAGATATCTAGCTTGCTAGAGATCCAAAGGATAGACTATGAAATAGTCAACAATTTCACCTCAAATCAGTGTGTTCACAACACTTTTTGTAGTGAACCATTGTGTGTGTGTGTGTTTGGGGGGGTGCATGCACGTGTGTGTGGGTGTGTGTGTGTGTGTGTGCGTGTGTGCGTGTGTGCATGCGCATTTGTGCATGTGTGTGTGCGTGCATGTGTGTGTGCATGCATGCATGCATGCGTGCATGCGTGCACGTGTATGTGTGTGCATGCATGCGTGTAAGGCACACGCACGTGGTGTGCAGGTACACGCACACAAAATATTTAAAGCGATGTTCTACATTGGATAATTCATGTAGCTCTTGGATCGATCATACAAACTTTAGATTATACATTGTTTAAATCCAATAACAATAAAATATCAAACCACTTTTTAATTCAATAACAATAAAATATCAAACCACCTTTTAATAAGGCATACACGTATCTTCCATTAATCTCTAAGATGCAATCTAGATATTTTCTAAATACTCATGGTAATTTGCTTTTATCATCACTATATATGGACATAACTTTCCATATTCTTTAACTACCTTCCAAAAGAAGTGTATAGGTATGCTTTTAATAACATCTATCCAAGTGGGTCAAAATGGGCCAAGCTGTAGCCATGCTTGGAGACATTGGTGAATATGTTGCATACAAGTATCTTGTAAGAGCCTTATCTTGTTCATTCTTTCGTGAGATGTATAAACCTTAATCTAGGGCCAAGATATCAAATATTTGACTCCTTAAACTTGAGCATAAAATAGTTCAAAACTTTGTTTTACAGCATATATGTAGCTAAGTATTAACGAAAAAGACCACCAGTAGAGGTGGTCACAAATCCAAGGAGAGAACCACTAAACAATCTCAACTACTAAGCTTGGCATGGTGCAATGTTGCACTTCAACTATACAAACACATGTGAGCTCTCTCTCTCTCTCTCTCTCTCTCTCTCTCTCTCTCTCTCTCTCTCTCTCTCTCTCTCTCTCTCTCTCAAAGTAAAGCTAAGTGCCATTGCACTGGTTACATATGCATCAAATTCCCTCTCCTCGTTTGGGAACAAATCTCTTGATTGGAGATGGCTTGTAGTAAACAAGCTCATTGGTTCCTTTTAGGCTAACTTCTTCTTTTCTTCTCTCTCTAATGATTTTCCCATAAGAAAGGATATTTGCTTTTTAGCTCCATTTTGACATCTAGGTGCCCATTTGATTAATTACTTAGTGCACTCTTTCCTCTATGTCTTCATGATCCACTCATTTAGAATAAACTCTTGATATTCATCCTCTTCACATCATTTGAAGCCCATCTAATGATGTTGAGTGTTGATCATATGCTTGCTCATCAAGTTGACCAGCATGTTGGTTTGCATCTTCTTCATTTTGAATAGTTTGCTAGTTTCCACTAGGCTCATTCTTGCCATGATAGTCATACAAGGTTGCAACATAAATGGCAGTAAATTTTCAACATGTTGAAAGCTAAAGTTTATAAGAATTTTGCAAGAATATGTATGCTACAATCTTACTTATCCTCAACTTGTTGCTCTTATATTCTCCCTCATTGTACCTTTCTTTGTTAATATATACACTACAAGGCTGCCTTCCTTAACATGTTTGATCCAGCTTCTCTTGTCTACTAAAAGCTTTTATAGTTGAGGTTTTGCTCCTCAAGCTTGTATTGTAGTTCTTTGACTTCAAAAAATTGACTTGTAGCTACACTCTACTTCTTACACCTCCTCCCATAGTCACATGCCCTTATTGGGTAGCTCACTTTTTCATCCCATATACAAAGGTGACAACCTTGTTTATGGCTTTTGGCTATTCTTATAAGCAAACTTTACTTCTTGTGGATAATTGTCCCAATACATGTAGTACTTTCCTTAATACAATGTAGCATATTCCTCAAATCTCTATTCACTACCTCAATCGAACCATTTGTTTGAGGATGGTAAGTTGTGTTGAGAAACAATAAATAGTAGCTTAGTGTTAGTCTTGATCCATTGTGTTTTCCAAAAGTGGGAAAATGAGTATATCTATCTAAGGTGAGTAGCAATGAATAACAAATTATGTTCCATATCTAAGGTGAAAAAGAGTTCAATAGCCTTTTGAGCATCAACGGTCTCCTTGAAAAGCAATGAAATGGCCCATCTTGATGACCTATCCTTAACCCCTTCGACATTCTTAGCAATCCCAAGATAAATCCCATCCTCACATATTACCATCTTTTGTGGCATAGGTATGGGCTAATATAGTCTGGCATTAGGCCATCACTTTGTCTTTTTTGCCTAAGACACATCTCTCCACAAATTTACTGATTTGGGAAGTCATATGAGCCAAATGTATGTTCTTTGTATTAACTACAAGGTCTTATATCTTTCTAAGTGCCATGCCGCCATACGACCTGAGTAATGACCCATGATAATTCACTTTTGAATTGCTACATAAGCATACAACATTGGTTATTCTCCTTGACAACCCTTATGAAGTACTTTGTAGCAAGCAACACACGATGTTAACTAGTATCCTTTGCTTTATAAATCCTCCAAAGTATACCATTAGTGTACTCCTTCTCCCACATCATGCCCAATCATCTTTGGATGACCTCTTTGCTAACATTTCCTATCATATTGCCAAGGTCTTTCAAAAGAAATATAGCTAACTTTCATGAAAAGAATGTTACACCACTATCTCATCTTTGTATGCTCCCTAATATAGCTAACTTTCATGGAAAGAATGCTACACACTATCTCATGTTTGTAGGCTCCCTAATACATAGGAAATATGCACTGATGTGATACGTAGAGCTCATGCCCATCCTGTATCCAGTGAAGTTTATTTGGTTGTGGGAAGAGGAATTATTTTAGCTTCAACTCATGAACCACCTTTTGACACATCAAATTATCAACGCTTCCATTTTTCCATTATCCAAAATAATGAGACTACATTGAGCATATCCCATTGTATTAATTGCCATCAAGGCACTCTTCTTCTCTCTAGAATTTTAGCCTCAGGCTACTCATGGGATTTATTTTAGCTACCCTTGTAGGTTCCTTTTATTTTGCCATAATCTCTTCTTTCTCCCAATTAGAGCATTCATGACCTTCCATTCCAAATTTGTAGCATATGATGCTATGCTACCACCTTGGCCTCTTTCAAGCTTCATGGGTTGCATAGCATTTTGTAGACCTTTGATAACCTTCGACTCTATTTGGTAGACCATTGATAGCCTTGGCCACTTTTAAAGATCTAAATTTTTATGTCTTACTTTATAAGAACCATCATTTTGGTTTTTGCATCAACCAACTAATTGGTTTCTTCCACGTTGGTTATTCCTTTTCACTCTCTTATCCCTTTTCGGGTGTTGTGGAAAATCTAACTGGGTAATTTATGGGTTTTCATTATCTCATCTTCATCACTAATTTACTCATTCTTATCTTGATGAAAGTTCCACATACACCGGATATCAACACACACTCTAAAATGTCCCTCTCCCTCTCCCCATTTTGAGTTGCATGGCACCCCCTTTCTCTTGTATTGGCCCCTTTCTCCCTCTCTTCTTCTCCTTTGTATTTCTCTTCATCTTCATCATGAGCTTCTTCTTCTTCTCTTTCTCAACCCTTTCTAAATCCTATACCCATCCCAACACCTTATACCCATCCTTATATCCTAAAAGCTCACTCCTATACCCATTCCCATACCCTAATCCCTACATCCTTTCCCCACCTCTTTTCTGAATCCTTTACCCCTCCCTACACCTAAATCCTCAATCCTACTCCTTTTCTCAACCAAAAACTCCTAAATTAGAATTTCTAAAACCTTATCCCCTCAAACTAGTGACTCAATATTATTTCTCCATTCTTACCCTTTCGGAACTTATCCTTTGCTAAACCCTCGATCGATTTTTGAACCCTACAATATCTTTTTATCCCTAAAACCCCTTGCAAACACATCCATAATACTACATCATGAAAAGAAAGCTGACCACACCCCAAAGAGAGGCTAAGCGAACATTAGAAGTGTAAATCTTGTGCTTAGCCTTAGTCTCTTTAGAAGGGAAATGAAAATTCATGAGACATAAGGATATTGAAAGTCATTAGTCACATAGACATGACAGGTCAAGAAGGTGAGGGTGGGGCATGTAATGATTGAGGAGACAAGACTTCTACATATTATAGTATTTATTTCCTTTATAAATTGGTGTATTTCTTGAATTATAGCCTTCTTCTTTTGGGTTTTCTTGTAATCATCTTGCCTCCAGGTTGAGGGAATTTTTGTAATACATCTTGCATTATATATTCATATCTCTTTGAGGATTGTTTTGCAATACATCTCACATTGTATTATGTTGACTTATAGTCAGGTAGAATATAAAACTTCTAAAGCTTTGCATTGATATCTGATATATATACTATCACTATTAAATGTTGGGATACTACTTGATGATTGAAGTTATATCGAGGTCTAACATAACATTTTTTATAAAATTACCATCAGATACTATTCTAATAGTCTATTGGACAATTATTTATCTTATGATTCCTTTCTAATGTATATTATGAGTCAAACACCAAGGCCTTTATAGTTTGACATTTTTTTATTTTTGTAAAAATTTCAACTAGCCAATACCTTGTATTATAGGTTCTTGATGAGAGGAATTGTGTTCTAGTGAAGAAAGAAAATAAGAGTATCTCCCCATGTCTAAGGGGTCATTTCTTGACCAACATCACAATTAAAATGGTATTGAATGCTAGGGAGATGCTAGGTTATGTTGTAAGCACAATGTATGCAAACATAGCAAGCACTACAAAAGGTGTGACATGCCAATGACTGGGCAAGCCTAAGTTTGAATATCAAATTCCTCTTAAGGCCATGTTCACCCCTCCAAAAATGGGAGTTAGGTTTAACCTATCCATTGAAGGTTTCCACATGCCTAAGAGGCAATAAGTACATTGTGGTGGCAATTAACTACATCACCAATAGGCCAATGCAAAAGCTTTCGGGAATCACATCGAATGAAGTTCAGTAAGGTCCTTGTTTGAGAATATCATATGTAGAATTGGATGCCAATTGAGATCATGTTGGATCAAGGAATTCACTTCATCAACCCAATAATACAAACCATGATGAAGGAATTCATGATTGAGCATAAGAAATCAATGACATACTACCCAAGGGTGAATGGTCAAAGTACTTAAAAATAATTATTCTCACAGGAAAATGAATGAGATTGATCATAAGCTCCACATTGGACTATAGGAATGTTGCACAACCTTCAATGTCAGGCACATGGCCTTCCAATTGGCATTCAACCTTGAGCCATCATTTTAGTGGATTTCTCACGCACAACCTAAGGGTAGTAGTAGAGAACATACCCAGGGGGTCCACTAGGGTTTATTGTATGGTACCACGTGAGTGTAAGGGAGGGGGGTTATATAAGGGAAGGAAGGTACATTTTATAAGGTAAGGTCCCATAAATAGGGGGTAGATAAGGGGAATTTTCATATATTTATTACACACAGGTGACGTCTCCTTATTACTACTAGTGAATCCCCCGTGAGAACATAAGAGGTCAATCTCAATGTCATGGCCCCTCATTTTTTATTAGACTTCATGGAAGTCCCTTGGACGATAACAATTGAGTCCTTGTTAGGATTACAAATAGTTATTGAGGTCTATCTTGTGAATCTCTTTGATGAGACTTAGTTGTGTTGCTATTTGTAGACATATTCTTATCAAATCATAATGAAATTTTGGTATGTTGTTCATAAAATATAATATAAGCTTTCTTTCCTGCAAAATGTTGTTTTTATTTGTAATTCAAACATGTTATAAATGCATCCATCTTATCACATGCTAATATCAACATAGGTGAATGCAAAATATGGACATCCATCTTATAACAAATTAATATCAACATAGGAAAGGCAATAAAAAGGAATGCACAAGCATTTCAAATATACATTCATAAGCCCAAATGTACAACTTGTAAGAAGAGATCACAAACAATTAAGTCATCATAATAATTATATGGAGTGGACCCTTGTAGGATGCTATAATGTATACACATATTTGAAAGTATAAGTCATCATGTATTACAAAAAAGCCTTCAAATAGGAAGGATAATATATAATTCTCTCACATGACTGTATAAGCTACATACCAAAACCCTTTTAAAGGGAATAAAAAACCAAAATCCCACTAAAAAGGGAGACTAGACAATGCCAATTTATGCACAACCATTAAGAAGGTGACTACAATATGCATGGTATCCTATGAGGGGACCTCCTCATGACCTAAGACCTATTCTTAACCCTTGCCCTTATGTTTGCCCTGACAAATAGATGGGAATCCAAATGCATTGCAAAGGAAAAACCTTCTTAAGCAAACCAAAATTTTATAAGATAAAAGTAGCTTAATTAAGGGTGGAAGACTTAGCTCATGCATTACTACCTAATCTAGCTATAGTCCATTTGATTATAGCTTGTTTGCACTACTATTAAAAGCATATTTGTACTCTTCCTTGGTTGGAAAATGGCCAGCAACATGATGACAAAATCAAGAAGTGATATTCATGAGACAATGACTTACTAAGCATAAGGAAAACAAGACCGACTATAGAGATTGAGAAAATGCTTATAATCAAGATAATTATGAAGTGGGCGATAAAGAATCATCCCTTTCGACCACTCCCAAGGTGATAGTCACCCTTCTTTTTGACCCAAGCCCTTACTGCCACTCATTGTTGGTTAAACTTCTTAGGGTCATCTCATAGCTTATCCTTGGTATACTTCTAATCATGCTTATGCAAATGTATTATCCTTTCTAGATTAGATCCCTCCACATCAAGGATCTTGATCTATAGTCTCTCATGAGAAAACATGCAATCAAGCATGTAGATATGATCACATTGTAGGCACTTAGGCACAAAAAACTCCATATGCAACTAATCTATGATATAGTCTTTCTCATCTAAAGGTTGGCAAGAACAATCTTTGAAATAGCCCTTATCAAATACCACCTACATGATTTTTTGCATTCATGAAATGACATGAGAACCACAATCATCCTCTTCTATCTCATATGGTCCATACTATATAGAAAACCCTTAGGAGATGGTGCCCATGTAGGAGCTAGGGTTGATAGGGTTTTCTGTGTAGTAGCAAATGGACCCAAGTTGCCCTGTTATAGAGGTTTATTTATCCCAATAGGAACATAATTGTAGCCATTCCACTTTTTGGTTGTGTCTCAACATGTAGCTCTTGACTCACATGCACTAGAAGGACCACATTGTTGGCGTCCTTTCAAAATAGATACCCTTTCCATGATTCCTGGTCATGCTCTCATCCTCTAGCTGGTGGGTATGTGTATGTGAGTGCTACAACATATGATCTCATTGGGATTCATCAATGAGAAGAGTGAGGTTAAGAGCAAGAGATCAACCCAAATAGAGATGGTGGGGACCTACGAGTTGACATATTTTAAGTATTAGCAAAAATAAAAAACAAGGCATGATATTGATTAGATTCTCCACATTTGCAAAAAACATTGAAAAAAGATAAACATGAAAATGTTGCTAGAATAACTTTCCTAAATAGTGGAGTAAGTATACCCTAGAATGTGGTCATAGTAGTGAGAGATGAGTCTATAAATCTATGCACTACCATATGTGTATGTGTTTGTTGGTTAGGATAATTTGAAGAGGCCTTAATGTGAGTAAGATTTACATGTTCATAAAGGTTAATGTGGGTTGGACATAATTTGCATGGTTGGGCATGTATGTTTCCTTGTTTTTGACCCTGCCATGCATCATGCATATGTGTTTACAAATTGCATCAGTGTGCTCCTACCATAAGTGGATCTTCTTGCATGATTCCTAGTTTTCTACCATGCATCATGCATAACTATTAAAAACAAATGCATCAGTGTACTTCTACCATATGTGTATGTCTTGATCATGAATGAAGTTTTTCAGACATGGACTATCGAGTTCATGGTCATGCACCTAGTTGCAACAACATACTACCCTAGGTGTAATGGGTGAGTCAAGTCAACCAATAAGATTCTCAAATCCATATTCACTAAAATAGTGGGTACACATTCACAAGATTGGAATAACAAGATACATGCTATGCTATGGGCATATTGGATGCCTTTTAAGGTGATTATAAATCTCACTCCTTTAAGAATGGCTTTTGGTTTGGAAGTAGTGGTGCCCTTGTAGTTTTTGGTTCCACTACTATAACACAAGTAAAGATGCCAAGATCAACCGGTGAACTCTTCTTGAAGAGATCATCCCCCATCATGATTTGAATTTGGATGGTAGTGAATCCCATGATTTAAAAATTGCACAACAGCCTCAACAGTATTGTGGATTCACAGAATAAATTTGTACTAGGCAAAGTCTTACCTTGGGATTGAGGAGGAAGGGTTAGTGTGCCCCTATCCACATGCCACATACTACCATGCAAAAGCCCCATCATAAAAGAGGTCAAGGATCTACAGTTTTCTTTTGCACCACTGAGACCTAAGTATTCCATAACAACTAAGATGTTTGCTGCAGGACAACAATCTTTTTATACATCATATAGTTCATCTACTTGATGAGCCTTAAGTTACTATTTACGATGTATATATTAAACACCTTCCAATTATGAGCACCTTTTGAGCACTTTTTGCAGCTCCACACCATGCTTGTATCATAGGCCAACTACATAGGTTTTCAGCGTATGCTTTATTACAACCAGCATAGTGGTTTAAATTAAGTAACAACCACCATGCTGGATACAAGATACTCAAATGGTTCAAAGCACCGTGCTAGTTTTGAGCACGCCATTGATGAAAAAGTGAAAGCACCATAGATGTAGCAACATATATTGTCGTATACAAAAGCAAATTGTCATTTATATGGCTGTATATGTTTGTACTGTCATACAATAAGCAAATTGAAATTTATAACCAAATTTTGAATGGCATTATAACTAAAAAAACCTAAAAGATCCAAATTTCCTATTGTTCTAACAATCTCATTCCGACTTAATGCTAATATCAGCTTGCAAGTTATGTGGTCCCGATGGCGTACTCATGCAAGCTCGGCATTACACCTGTATACATTCATACCAAAAAAGTGAAAATAGCTACATCAAAGCACCATAGATGTAGCAACATATATTGGATGTATTAGCCATATACATTTGTACTATCAATATGTTTAAGTGTAGCATGATGGGGTAGGAGCTATTATAAAGAGAAAACTCACACATGAACAGCTAAAGGAAAACAATGCCACATTGAAATATGCTTCAAATGTGGTTGATTTTTTGAGGACCCACTTGTCTTTGTAAGAAAACAATACAACGTCTGTGCTCAACAAGTAACAGGATCTCATATGCAAGAGAGAAAAGCAAATAGTATGGAGAATCAAAAATTTGATTACTATAAAACTGATACAATAGATGGCGCTGCCTCCCAACCGTGTGCTCTTGTGTGGGAAGCTTTGATGGCATGCTGGAAATAGTAGAGGACGGAGGCTGGATGCTAAGGAATCAGGGTTATGGGCTTCACGGGCTTGCTCTTATATAGCCACTAGTCATAGTCAGTTAGACCCAATTGGGAGACCGACCCAGTCGACCCAAAACAACCGACTGGAGGTCGGAAATAGGCCACCGACCACACATTAGAATTGTGGCATAGAATAGAGCAACTGACCTACGGACTCTGTTCTCGGCCCAGAGCCATCTCAGATCATCTGGGGCTCCAAACGAGCCCCGCAACTTGAGAGTGGCTATCTCAGGAAATGCTCCATCTACCCTCAGTGCGGTCAGTCATGGGATGCCTTCCCACACTTGCATGTAGCCTAGTTAGTAGTGTGCCAACTCTATCTGAAGTCGTCTAGCCATCAGGCCACACATGGCCTCCATCTGGTGTCCAAACTAGGACCTATCGGATAACTGAGCTACTCAAATGCCTTCTCCTCATATGAGGGGGCTTACAAGTAGAGTTAGCTGGTTCCCGCGTAGTTACATGAGAGTGGAGCATTGATATCTAACACCCCCCCTCAATGTCCAGCCGTAAGTGAACTATTTTTTTGGCCCAATGCCAAGTCAATGAAGATGCCTCTCCAGCAAGTCTCTTCCAAGAGCCTTCATGAAGATGTCCGCAGCATTCTCTGTAGTTGGACAGTACACCAAGTCGACCTCTCCATCCATCATGAGCTTGCGTACAAAGTGATATTGAATCTCAATGTGTTTTGTGCAAGCGTGGAACACAGGGTTCTTTGCAATTGCCATGCAACTCTGATTGTCACATGATAACTGCGTAGGCTTGTTTTGCACTGCACCCATGTCCCCTAAAATCCTCCTCAATCACACTGCCTCACAAGAAGTAAAACATGCTAATTTGTACTCAGCCTCAGTAGAAGAAAGAGCAACTGTGGGTTGCTTCTTGGACACAGCTCCAGATGCAAGTGAGAAACAGTAACCTGTCATTGATCTCCTTCTGTCCACATCTCCTACCCACAATCCGAGTCATAGAATCTGGTCAAGGTGTTGCCCTTGGTATAGGTGATGCCATAATCAAGTGTGCCTTTGATGTATTTCAGCACTCGCATCCTTGCCCTCCAATGGTTCTCTCGGGGCTTATTGGAAAACCTGCTTAGTACACCAGTCGCAAAGCTGATGTTCGGCCACATGTTGCACAAGTAAATCAAACTGCCCACAAGACTTCTGTACTTTGCTTCGTCCACCAGTGTTGATGAATCCTCGTTTGAGAGCTTCACGTCAACCTCCATAGGAGTGCCAACTATCTTGCACTCAGCCCTGCCAAATGCCTTCAGTATCTCTCCAGCATACTTCAGCTGTGAAATGAAGATCTGTTTTGGCTCTTTCCAAACTTCAATCCCCAAACAAAAATGGATCCTGTCATTTCAAACTCTCTTCCTAGCAACTGCTTTGTCTACGAGATCTTTTCTTCATGGTTCCCTGTTATGACAAGGTCGTCCACATAAAGGACCACGATCATACACCTACCTCCTTCTCTGTAGATATACAAATTTGCATCGGATGGGCTCCTCCTGAACCCATTTTGCAAAAAGTAGGCATCAATCCGCTGGTACCATGCTCGTGGGGCCTGTTTCAGCTTGTAAAGTGCCTTCTTTAGTTTACGGACTTTACCTTTTGAACCGGGGATCACAAAACCTGGTGGTTGTTCCACGTATACCTCCTCCTTGAGATCTCCTTTCAAAAAGGTGGATTTTACATCCATCTGAAACACGGGCCAACTTTCCTATGCTGCTAAAGCCAAAACACTGCGAATTGTGGTTAATCGAGCTATGGGAGCAAAAGTATCTTGATAATCAAAACCATGTACTTGTGCGAATCCTTTTGCCACAAGCCGAGCCTTGTACTTATCCAACGTGCCGTTGGACTTGTGCTTGGTCTTGTACACCCACTTGGTGCTGATTACCTTGTGTTTTGGTGGTCGATCCACAAGGTCCCAATGTTGTTCTTCATTATGGAGCCATACTCCGACTCCATAGCCTCCATCAACCTATCATCACCCTGTGCTTCTTCAAGACACTTGGGTTCTTCAGCATGGATCACCTTTGTCATCAAAGCATAGTTGACCAAGTGTTCCTACACCCTTCTTTGCTCCTCTAATCTCTTGGACCTGCGGTGTTTGGATGGTTCCTCCTCAATGGCTGGAGGTTCTCTACCACCCAAAAGCTGCTTTACCCATTTAATGGCTGTTGCCGTTGTGGTTTTGTAGGCTCTTCTTCCTCTTCTTTACCTTGAATCCTCCCAAGCACCGTTGGGGGAGTTCGGTCTGCTGTTGGTGGTTGTACTGGATGGATATCCTCGTCCTACTTGTCTGGGAAGGAAGCATCCTCCTCCAATTGATGCGACTAGTCTGAGAAGACCACATCGTGACTTACTATTACCTTCTTGGTAACATGATTATAGAGACGGTAACCCTTTGCCTCTTCACTGGTCTAAGAAAATACACTTTCGGCTCTTCGGTTCCCATTTGGTCCTGTTAGCATCAGGGACATGCACAAAATAGTCACATCCAAAAACTCTGAAATGTGCAGCTGAAGGTTTCTTACCAGAAAAGGCCTGCAGTGGAGTCATCCCGTTCACAGCCTTCGTGTAGCTACGATTCAGAATGTAAACTGCCGTGTTACATGTTCTGCATTGGTTGGGATTCTCGATCTTGCAACTGGCTTCACGTCCACCCCAGTAGCAGTATCCCAAAGCTTGTATGCGCTTAGGATGGTCTTCATCTTGAACTTCCAGAGTGGATAGTTAGTGCTGTCCAACTTTTCGCTTTCGCCAAACGGTGGGATTCGCAGTCTTGCGGGCTGGGCCATCTCTCACAATCTGCTCGCAAACAAAAACACACTACCAAATCTTCTTGCTAGAGCCCAATCTCTGATACCATGTAAGAAAATAATACATCTGTGCTCAACAGATAACAAGATCTCGTATGCAAGAGAGAAAAGCAGATAGTATGGAGAATAAAAAATTTGATTATTGTAAAACTGATACAATAGATGGCGTTGCCTCCCAGCCGTGCGCTCCTATGTGAGAAGCTTTGATGGCATGCTGGAAATAGTAGAGGACAGAGGCTGGATGCTAAGGAATCAGGGTTGCTGTAGCCAGTGATGATTATGGGCTTCACGGGCTTGCTCTTATATAGCCACCAGTTGTAGTTGGTTAGACCCAATTGGGAGACTGACCCAATCGGCCCAAAACGGCTGACTGGAGGTCGGTCTTGAAATAGGCCACTCACCACACGTTAGAATCGTGGCACAGAATAGAGCAACTGACCTACAAACTCCGTTCGGAGCCATCCGGGATCATCTAGGGCTCCAAACGGGCTCCGTAACTCGAGAGTGGGCTGCCCCGAAAATGCTCTATCTACCCTCAGTGCGGTCAATCATGGGATGCCTTCCCGCACTTGCATGTAGCCTAGTTAATAGTGTGCCAACTCTATCTGAAGCCGTCCAGCCATCAGGCCACACATGGCTCCCATCTGGTGTCTAAACCAGGACCTACCGGATAACCAAGCTACTCAAATGCCTTCTCCTCATATGGGGGGCTTACAAGTAGAGTTAGCTGGTTCCCGCGTAGTTACACGAGAGTGGAGCATTGATATCTAAGAGTCTAATGGATGCCATTTTGAGTACTCATCAAATAAGGGAGGTAAATAGAGTATCTTGGGAGATCAAAGAAGGTGATGTGCATAGAAATCATATCTTATCTAGGAACACAAACCTATCTGAAATTCACGGTCCATGCATTCTATAAGTAGATATTCTGTTCTTGTCCCTTTTGCAATCAGAAGTAGGAGGCCATCATGGATTTGTTGGTGGTGCATGCAAGGACATTGGACATGATCCACCAGTCGAACACATGTAAAGAGTTGGGAGCACCACACTCTTTTCCCCTTGCGAAGAAGTGTGGCAAAAGCATGTGCTCTAGCCTCTATACCTCTCTCTCCCCATCCCCCTCCTCCCATCAACTAATGCTCTAATACTATTGTCTACCAATTGGGGTCCCCTATTTAGTTGTAGCCACTAAATAGTTCTAGAATGATGACAAACTATGAGACAAACTGTAATATGTGGCTCGCAGGCCCGATTTGGGATACCCATCAGATGGAGATGTACCTCCCTCCCTATATAGTTGCCTCTTGCCCTAATTTTATTTTTGACACTCCTTTCCTCCCCCCTTGCAACACCTCTCTCCCCTTTAGGGCCCCTCCCCCTCATTTGTCCAACCCCTCAGCAACATATCCCTCCTGTTTTGCTCCTCATGGTGATTGCTTTGTGTCGCATGCCATTGGATATGAAGAAGGTAAGCATCGCTTCATTCGCAATACATCTTTGGGTTTCCATCTCTCCCACCCCCTTCTCTCTCCCCTTCTCTTTCACACTGAGCCCCTCAACCCCCATCTCTTACCCACCCCCTTCTCCTCTAACCCCTCCATGTTTGTCACCATAGTTTCCCTTTAGTTGCATGAGTTTCTTATTGTGTTTGAGTGTTCGTCATCTCCCTCTAGCCCATGTCACGAATTAATTCATTGAACTTTGACTATTTTTGTAGTTTCTCTCATAAAATTGAGAGGAATTCTATTTGAATAAGTCATGGCAAAGACTTGCATTTAATCTTCTCCTTCTTCTTTTAGACATAGCTACAAGAACCCCTACCAAAGCACAGTGAGAAGTGCAATTTGAGTCATTGTACAAAAAATCTAGTTCAATTGGAGGTGCTATATGATAATGTCATCCGACATGGAGGCAGTATATGATAATGCAATAGGAGGCATATATGATAATGTCATCTGACATGGCTGCAAGGGTGCCTACCGAAGCATAGCCAAAGTGCACTTGGAGGCACTATACTGTCAATATGAGCCAATGAAGAATGCTGAAGTACACTAGGCACTCCTCCTTGGATCACACCTTGTTCCCTTTTACATGATCACGACATGGATTAGAGGACTAGGGAAAGAGTAGCATTGACATTCTTGAGGAGGCCATTCAGAGTGCATCTCCGAAGAGCTAGTCTATTTTGGCTTGTAATAAGAACATTTTTGTTATCCTATAGTAAGAACTTTTTGCTATTTTGTAATCAAAATTTTTTATATAAAATTTTTGTCATTTTGGTAGCGTGTCACTTTAGGAATACTTGTGATGTGTCATTGAATGCTTGCTAAATATTGACTTGGACACAGACTTGAATCTTCTTTACAAAAACATTTGATACTCTTTTTGTAATGCCAATTACTAGGATGAAGTATACACATCATAGATAATCCCTTATGTCAAACCATAGATTGGAGAAATCATGGTTGGTTGAGGCCTATTTAGCAGTCACCACAGTTGGTGGAGACACATGGCTAAACCATCAAATACTTCTCCTCCATACTGGTAAGACAACTTTGCTGCTAGCATCAAAGGCTAACCATATATCTTTTCTGCAAAAAAAAATTGGTAGTTCAAAATTTGGCTAATTGAATGTGGCTCATGATTATTTAGATAGTACCATCGGGCTTGCATGTTATTAAGTAGAGTTCAATTAATTATTAGTCTCTATGGTGGCCAATGATGCTAGGCATGGTGACACCTTCATAATTATTTGGAGGGGTAATATGCGCTTAATTAGTAGCTCAAATTTTGATTAATTGAATGCAACTCATATTACTAGATGGCACCACCGGGCTTGCATGCGATTAATTACTAGTCACTAGGAGGCAACTTCTTCATGATTATTAGGACGAGCTTGCATGGTGATTAATTACCAGGTTAATTACCAATTAATTTCTAGTTAATTACTAGTCACTGGCATGGTAGCTCCTTCATAATTATTTGGACAGGCTTGCATGCGATTTTATGTCCCAATTGAGAGGTGATATTTTTTGATTATTTTAGTGCAGTTAATTACTAGTCATCATAGTGGCATGTGACTAAATAGCAACTCATGATTCTATAATTGGATGGGCTTGCATGCCAGTCTAAATTTTACTATAGACTTCTAAATTTTACATTTTCTCCCGAAATGGTGGTCTTACTTTGAAGGCAAAATTTTTTAAAGGCCTTCTAATGAAACTTTGAAGCAAAGAAGGCCTCTGAAGGCTACAAAATACAACATTGTGCAGCCAGGCATGTGATTAAGTGGCAACTCTAATTTTGATTAGTTGAAGATGGCTCATGATTATTTCGGTGGCACCACCAGGCTTGCATACGTGTAATTAATCTTCTAGTCACTGCGGTGGTCCATGAGTGATTATTTGGTGGCTCAAATTTTGATTAATTAAAGATGACTTATTATTTGGATGATTAAGTAGAGTGCCACTATTACTACTTAGCCATGGCCCCGAACATGGAGAATGGCTATTTAGCTACTTTGTTCCACACTGGCTACTTTGCTCCATGCTCCCTACTTCCAACTCTCATCCACTCATCCACTCTTTTGCTCATCTGCTCCCCTACTGGTTCAGCACCCTCATCTCTATTCACCTATTCATCATCATCTCCATGCCTCCTACCAACCCCAATTATAGCTCCCCCCATATCAACATGATCCCAATCTTGTCTACTTTCTCCTACAAGGTGATTGTAATGCACTTGATAGGAATTGAGATGCCTGCACTTGTACACAGTCTTCGGATTCTCCATCGGCTCATCCAAAATGTCCACATCACCACCTTGGATGGCATGTACACAGCTAGTCTCTATGTATTGTGCATGGTCTTTGGCCTCTCCATTGGCTCTCCAAAAATCTGCACGTTGCCTCCATCAGCTCCCCAAAAATTCAAACGCAACAGGCTAGCTCTATGAATACGGTAATGTATTATTGTCTATCAGCAAGCATCAATGAGGTTCTCAACAATGTTGTACAATATCCTCTTTTGATGTAATCTCTTTTGTTCAACTTTTTCTCAATGAGGCTCTTGACAATGGATGAGTTGTTATCCTTGCCAGGGGTAATCCCTTTTTTTAAAACTTTAATGTAATGCTATTATGGAAAAAATTGTTTTGATGTAATCTCTTTTGTTCAACTTTTGCTCAATGAGGCTCTCAACAATTGTTGAGTTGTTATCCTCACCGATGTAATCTCTTTTTTTCAACTATAATATAAAACAATTATCACCAAAATCATATTTGGATGTAACCTTTTTTGTTCAACTTTTGCTCAATGAGGCTCTCAATAATGGCTAAGTTGTTATTCTCACCGAATGTAGTCTCTTTTGTTTCAACTTTAATATAATACTATTATCACAAAAACTATTATTTATCAAGTGAAAATGGTTCACAAGCATACGTTTGCCATCATTTTAAATTAGGATTTATAGCAACTAGTGTGGTCATTGGTTGCAATTGTTGCACAAGAAAATAGGTTTACGATTAACTACAAGCAGCACTAAAATAGCTCCAAGAACCAACACGATGGTTGGTTGAGAGATTACATTGTCTTTGGTTTAGGATTAACTGTAGCTAGCACTAAAATAACTCTAAGAACCAGCATGGTGGTTTTACAAAGAAATACATTTTCCTTGCTTTATGATTACTATTGACCACCACTAGTTTTAATCTATTAATGCACTCTCATTACACCATAACAGCATGCCACCCCAACCACCAGGCTAGTTTTAACTTGCCTGATGGCACGCTAAGAACATAAATGAAATTATCTCAAAATGCAATTATTTCAAAATGCAATTATCGATATGGCCCTTGAAGGGCCCATTCAGGGACAAGGGCCGTATCGACATGCCATTGACATATATAGCATGTCAATATGGACCTTGCCCCTAAAAGGGGACCCCTCAAGGGCCATATCAACATGAAAGGGCACCCCTCAAGGAAAAATGATGAGAAATATATGAATGAAAAAACTCCATATTGTGGGACTCAAACATGGGTCTCACATGGCCCAACCAATTAAGGTCTAGGTGTTTGCACAAGGAAATACATTTTCCTTAGTTTAGGAGTAACTACAACCAACACTAAAATACTCCAAGAAGCAGCGCCATGGTTACTTCAAGCCAATGTCACCACCTTGTTAGTGCAATGGTCGCGAATCTAGATCTATGTTTTTTGCAAATCTAGATCTGTACGCATATTTTTCTTATACCAACATAGAAAGCTACGTGTAGATGATAGGTGGTGAGTTGCAACAAAAGTCTTGTGAATAGATAATAGGTGGCAAGCTGTGGGTAGATGACAGGTGGTAGAGAGCTGCTGGCTTGAGTCAACCATTAGACTATGCAGTCAAAATAGAGTTAGGATAGAGACTATGAAAGGAGGGCATGTGCTAAGATCTACGGTGTTTAGAACATCAAGTTTGATAGATTGTGTCTCATTATCATGCCAGTGCGGTAATCATTATGCCAAATTTTTTTTTGGCAAAAGCACAAGTCCATGACAAATTCAAAATCTTGCCCACCAGTGCATTGGATTGCGGCCCCAAATTACCCCTAAAAATAGTTCCATGATTGACTACACCCAGCCATGCGTTGAATCAAATGGGCTCATAATTCTGTTTTGAATTTTTTCCCACTTAACCATTACAAAATAAGGTGGGATTGCATCTCTCATTTGTCTTTAACACATAGAATACTTGCTCAATAGAACTTCTATAAGTTCTTGCAAGCACATGGATTAGCAATGCATGCATCAGTTTGGGATGGTGCCATACTCCTAGTTGTCTTGGTTGGACAAGGTCTTGCATCATAGATTTAGGGTTATCAATGATACACAATGCCCCTTTTCTTTCTTCTACTACAAACTTGCAAACAAATATATCTAGCAAATTCTTCTTTCAGCAACTGTTGCAAAGGATAATCTTTGCTATGTTGGCTTTTAGAATTTTCTCTCAACACTTGCATTCATGCACCTTCTTCCCTATGCATAATGTTTGCATTCTTTTTCTTCCTCTGAAATTTCTTGTTCAAGTGTGCAAGGTTAAGGAGTCCTAAAATGGGCTAGAATAATTTTCTTGCATTTTAGTGGACTCTTGCAACTCCATATCAAAAATGTCATTCAAACCCAAAAGCATAGGATCTCCTACCCAATCATCTTTTTCAAGTGCATATAAGTCACTAGACTACAATGCATCTAGGTCACAGTTCATGGATCTACATCAGTAGGCTTAGAGGATCCCATTCCTGACAATGAGTTGCAATCTGCATAGAATGAAAAATAAGTTTCATAAGATTCGGTGGCACACAATTGAACAAAAAATACTTGGTTGTAGAGTGATAACATTACCAACACCCAATTCATTCCAAGTTTCAATGGTGACCTCTTGGTGCCCACCCATCTCACTTGGGATATTACCTTGTACAAGAAAAACCACACATCATCTACTATCCCCAAGATGCACAAAAACCATTCAATCCTTGAAGTATCATATTTTGAAGATAATAAATTCTAATAAGTGATAAAGCATAGTATCTATTTATGTGATACATATGAGTAATGAAGCAGTGAGGTAGTGATAAAGTAACATATCCTTTGAGTATTTGATGGAGGGACAGACATGGCATCCAAAAACCATCTACATTGCAACATCGATGATAGACTGCATGCAACCATGATGCAAATATTGATCCTTTCTCAAACACAATCTTGCAAAACATATGAGATGGTAGGGGGGTGCGAGCACACACCAACTACCTCCATGTCATTCAAAGACAGGTCACATGTAGGCCACATGCAACGTATGTCAATCCTGATAGTATTGATTTGGATGTGAAAGCATTAGGAGGTATGGAAACTATGACCAATGTGAATGATTCTGCATATGGAGCCATAGAGAATCCATAAACATACAATGGCTAGCATACTTTTCCACTTCTTGAAGTAAATTGTCATAATCTTCCTACAAAATTGGGAGGATATAATGTTCTTAAAGATGTCAAATGCTTGAAACTTTTAGGTCTGCACCCAGAGAGAAATCTATAAGCAAGCTACAAGGATCCCACACTAGATGCCAATGTTAATAAGGAGTACAAATGGATGTGTAGAACAACAAGTGTTTTTTTCAGGGCCACTAATTTTGCCTATAACTTGTAACATGTAGACTCTTCCATTGTCTATCTACACGTCAAAATATCGTTCCATGTTGCTTTCAAAATTTCTAATTCCTTCTATAGAGCATAGACGGCATGTGACACCCCCTTGTGTTGGTGTTTTCTTTTCTTTGCATCCTCCAATGTAGCAGTTGCATTATGTAGAGCTTGTTTCTTTCCATTCAACATAGCTCTTGCTACATGAAACGTATCTATATCCTTATTTGATTGCATGCCTCCCTTTCAGATTTGTTAGAAATAAGTCCCAAGAAATGACATTTTAGAAGTAACAAAGTTAAAATAATCACTTTTCTAAATGAAAATGTGATCGTCTATTATTGGAATTAAAGATCATAGATACATTTTAAAATCAGATAAACCATTGAGAAATAGTACATTTTTAAAATAGATTATTCTTCATCAATTTCTAGAGCATTACTATCATTGGAACTTTGATTGCATCCCCGGACGAAGTGGAAGAAGCATCAAACTTTGTGTTTGACTCTTGGGGCATCTTTGTTTTGCTCCTTCTCAATCCTCATTCTCTTGCAAGCATGGAACTTTTTTCTTGAGAATATTTATAGTCGACTTTTTGAGATGTTCTGCCTTTGTAAGAGAGAAGTCATAGACAAGTATGTCTACCTCATCAAGACTAAGTGTACTAGTGCTACATGTACTTTAATCCTTGTCCTTTGTCTTCCTTGTGTCCCACATGTCATTTCTAGGCTATATTTTTCATTTAAGGCACTTTCATGGTTTGGTTTATAGGAATGTACTGTGATAAACAATATACTATGTCTCCATTTTCTATCTTTTGCAATCCAATGACTTTGCCAATCCAAAGTGGATGCCCAGGTTTATCATCCTTTACCAATGTAGCTACAAGGTACCCTCTTTAATGTGTTAAGTATCGCTAGTTCTTGGTTTTTACCTTCTAGCTCCAAGATACATTTCCCTTGCTCTATAGAGCATGCAAGAGGCTATCAATCTCTACTGGAATGTCTATTGCAGATGAATATTATCTTTGATTTGTAAACCAACCGGCCATACAAAAGGATTTTTGGAGTTTACCAAGAATTTTCTCTTGGTCATAAAAAATTCTTCCCATCATGACACATCTTGTTGTCTAGCATATTTTTAAGCCTTTGCCAGCAACCTCTTCCTTCCTTCAATGCACTTCTTGTCGATAATTTCCCTGCTAACTTCATCTTTCTTGGCCTCCTTCAACCATACAAGTGGCATTAGCTTGGCTACTTTCATGATTGATTCTAGTACAAATCATGCTAGAAACTCAAATCATTGAGTTTTTGGCAAGATTTCACTTTTCATTCCTCTACCCATATGCAAAAATCTTGAAATCAAGAGTCTTTTTGAGGTGCATTACCACGGGCTTAGGTGTGTAAGCCATTTGCACAATTGACATCATTGCTATGATGTAAAAGCATCATGTCTGGAAAGCTTGTTTGAAAATCCCTAAGTAGTACATTCTCATAGCCTTCAAAGTTTGGTTCGATCTTCATCAAACAATTTTTATTGCAACGTCCACTTTGTATAGCTATTCAAGTTTGACCATCTGAGGTTAAAAGATCTTTGCAACCAATACTTTTTTACCTATGGAATTACAACAAATAGGACCCTTGATACTCATCTGGTACAACATGTAGCTTTGTATTTGTGCCACCTTGAGTTGGAGACTCAAATGATAAGCTAGGTGATTGATAAGGATTACATGTGATAGAGGGTGATCTCTCTTGAGCTTCAAAAGCTTCATACAAGGCAAATGATAAGCCAAGGGAGTGGATAGGGTAAGAGGAAACTTGTGGGACATAAATAGTGCCTTGGGGACTTGAAATATCATAAGAAGAAAATGAAAGGCCCTTTGAATTGCTTGGTGATTTGGGAGATGTGATAGTGGGTGGCGTCATGGGGCTCATCATAGGTGGAATCTCTCACCTCATTGTGGACCTCTATGAGGATGTCAACAATTTAAAAGGTTCAAATAGAAGGCACGTCCCTCTTTATGCAACATAATTTTTATTTAAGAATAGTTTAGTACAAATTATAAAACCCTAAGAGTGAAAACCGAACATGATTACTATTTTTGGAAACATAAGAAGGCTATATGTATTGAAGACTCATTTGCTCAAGGACAAATGTGGAGAGCTTGATTGCACGACCACTCAGAGAGGACAATCTTGTAGTACTTGATCGCATGATCGCTCAGAGAGGACACTCTTCAATATGCGGAACACAGCAAGCTACTAATTTCTTGATTGCATAAAAATATTTTCAAAAGATTCTATTTTCTATCATTTATAAATATACAAGGTAATGAGTTATTGTTTCAATAATATTTAGTGTCAAATTATCATTTGTATAATAGTGAATTATTGAGAGCTCATAATTCAAAGGTTGACTTAATGTCAAACATCATGTTGGTGTATGGAATTGATGTTTGACATTAAGTAGAACCTTCAACTTGATGTCTGACATCAAGTTGAACCTTGAACTTGATGTCTAACATTGAGTTGAATGTTGAACCTGTTGTTCCACAAAGTCAACTGTAAGCTTTGAAAACAAAAGCCACAACTTTTTGTCGATTAGGATTGTGGTGTCAAGCATGCACGAGGGTTTGGGGGGTGGCAGCCCCTTGATAGTAGGGGGTTTAAGGGACGGTAGCCCCTTGATAGTAGCAGGGTGTTTAGGAGCAACACCCCCAGTGGTAGTGGGTTTGAGGGCAACATCAAGTTAATTTTAATGTTCATCATGTTAAAGATCCATTTTGATGTTCACATTCAAGTTAAACCTTCAACTTGATGTCCAACATTGAGTTGAAGGCTCAACTTTGAACATCAAATCTAAGTGGTGCTCATAGATCATTACATTTAATTTAGAAGGATTACAGATTATACAAGGCCAAAAGGTGTCCCTAAGGGACAAAGGGGATGTCCTTAAGTGAAAATTGGGTGTGAAAGCACTTTATTTTTCACGGTTGCATGGAGTTAACCTCTGACTGGATGTAAAACATTGAGTTGGAGGTTAACTTGATGAAAATTGAAAACTAAGTGCTTTCACAACCAATTTTCACTTAAGGACAAATATAATTTGCATGCTTTTCATCTTCACTTAAGGACACCCAATTTTTCACCTTCTTTTCTTCAAGGCATTGCCTCCTTGCCATCTTCTTTGTTCCTCCAGCTCCTCCACCTTCTTTTCTTCAAGGCATTGCCTCTTGCCATCTTCTTTGTTCCTCGAGCTCCTTGAAGCTTCAACCTAATGTTCAACATCAAGTTGAAGCCTCAATTTGATGAACTTTACATCAATTTGAAGCATAAATTTAATGTCTTACATCAAGTTAAAGCTTAAATTTGATGTTGAACATTGAATTTGAGCTTCATTATTTATCATTCAAAGAGTTTTGCATGGTCTTTTAAAGAAAACTTTTCAAATTTTTTTTTGTACAATGCAGATTTGGAGCTTCATTTTGATGTAAAGCATCAAATTAAAGTTGCAATTTGATATTTTGCATCAGGTTAAAGCTTTAATTTGATGTAAAACATTGAATTAAAGCTTCAAGTTGATGAAATTTGATGTTTTGCATGAAGTTGAAGCTTCAATCTAATGTAAAGCATCAAATTAAAGCTTTAGCTTAATCTTGGACATTAAATTAAAGCTTCCTTTATTGTTGGTTGTTTAGTTGAAGTTGTAATTAGACGTTAAACATCTGATTGAAGCTTTAAAATAATGTTACACATCATTTCGGATCTTCGCTTTGATTTTACACATCCAAGTCAATCTTTTACTTGCTACCACACATCTACATGCTTTAAATTAGGCTACTTTATTTGATTTCAATGTAAGTTTTCTGTGCTTAAACATAGTTGGCAAACTGATCTATTATGCCATAGTTTATTTGATTTCAATGGAAATTTTTAGTGCTTAATCATAGCTGGGAAACTGATCTATTATGCCACACAAATATTTTATTACATATCTATGTATGTAGAGGTGATGCAGTTTTAAAATCA
Organism: Dipteris shenzhenensis; assembly: GCF_047967505.1. Lineage (NCBI taxonomy): Eukaryota > Viridiplantae > Streptophyta > Polypodiopsida > Gleicheniales > Dipteridaceae > Dipteris > Dipteris shenzhenensis. Next base: position 44,004,047 of record NC_141612.1, read on the forward strand.
AAGAAGAGACCTAAAGCTATGACTAATGATGGAGGAGAGGAAATTCCATTTGATTCTCCTCCTCAATTGAAGGATATGGAGAGGTCCACAAAAGTTCTCAGGGTGTTCCTAGTAAGAGTATACAACAAAGATTGCATACTTAAACAATTTCTAAAAGATCTTGCTTCAAAGTACTAGCTTTGAAGAGCCCCATCTACTTTCAAAAGAGCCCCAAAATCTCTTTGGGACAATTAATAAGATTGCCAGTCTACCTCATTGAAAGCCACCCAAAGTCCATGAGCAACTTTATGATGTTTAAGTTAGACTTAGTTAGATAGTTGAGAATTTTCTCCTCTTGGAGTTGTCATTGTCATTGACATGTTTTGGGTGGAAAGAGGCTTTTCAATAGTTACTATTGATTGTAAATGTCTCAAATCAACTTTACACTTTAATGGAACTCTTTCTATCTTAATGCTTTAGCTCTTTCAATAATTAAATTTTGCTTTCTTAGATTAAGTGCTATGAATATCCTTGTGAACTATGTGTTTGTTAGATGAGGAAAAACCATCATCTTGATATGCAAACTTATAAAAGTTATTGTTATTACATGGTAATTTATCATCTTGCTTTTAAGATTAGAGCACAAGATAGAAACTTGCAATTGGCTTATGCTATATGGCAATTTATTTCTTTATTGAATAGTGATGTGACATTAGGAGAAGAAACATTCACAACTACCCAAACAGTCTGCAATAGTGTTAACTTTTAGAAGCATATGTTTTGACCATATATATGCAATGTCTAATGTAGTTACTAAAGTGGGATATTTGCAGATGGGATCCAACGATTAGGGAAGGTAAGTAAAGCATAAAATGACCCTGATGTTTAATGAGCTACATACTTGGATGAAAGATGATATCTCCTTGGGTATGATGATAAGTAGAAAAAAACATGGAAGAATTTTTTCATTTTCAACTAAACTAGTGAGACCCTTTCATTCACAAGATCATATATGAACCATGATGCAGATGCATAAAATCTTAGTCATTATTCATAAAGTAGAAACAATATACATACGCAATAACATATTTGGAAAACGTTTCAAAACATCCTTTTCATTTTTTGGCATTTGTTGTGATTCACACTTGAAGTTTTATGAAGCAAGGAATAAATCCACTTTTAGTATGTTTCCACTTTATTCATATTTTTTGATTGGAGAAGAAGATAACAACTCAAACTAGTTGTGAAGCATGTTTACCCCATAATGGGAATAAAAGTTCTAACTTTGCTCTATGTGGGATGGTGATAGGTGAGCTCGTTTGCATTTAATCTTGATATTTGGACCAATATATTTGGGAATGCTACTGATATACTTTTTGAACCTTGCAAGTTATTATTTCTCTCTCTCTCTCTCTCTATATATATATATATATGTGTGTGTGTGTGTGTGTGCGCGCGCGCACGTGTGCATGTGCATGCGTGCATGAGCTTGTATTTGGAAAGCATTAAATATTTATATGAGAGCAATATTCTTTTTGGAATTATTGGTTATGAAGCAATTAGTTTTAGTATTTGATCCTATGGGTGATGATACAAATGCTTTGTAAAGAAAGAAAGACTTATGGAGTTCTAACAAAAGTTTCTACATGTTGATGAGCACTTTAGTATATTTTAATACAAATTTTTTCTTAAAAATGTTTGTAATAGATCCTTGAAATGGGGATGTTAAAAGTTGAAGATAAGTATATGGAAGGTGCACTTGTATATGGATGATCAAAGTTGAAGATTAGTATATGGAAGCTAGACTTGTAAATGGATATCTAAGTTGGAGATTAGAATATGGAAGGTGGACTTGTCAACTCTATCACTTTAAGTGAGGATTAGAAAACCATTGACTATTATACCTTTTAAAGTCAAGCCATGACTACATTAAGAATAGACATGCAAAAGCTTGCGTTGTTGCATATGGGATTTAGTTTTTCTTTAGTATAGACTAGGAAACACACAATGTGCGTGCACCATCCAAGTTTAATGTAGAGTGGTCGGAAAGTGCAACGGCAATGAAAATTGGCATGAAGGCCTTGAATTTGGTCTTATAGATGATGTATGCATTTTGGCATTGCATAAACTTATTTGGGCAAGTTGTCAAGTGGAAACTGTTAGATACCTAGTGGTCACATCCCCTTTTTGCTTCGTGAAAAGGTGGGGAAGGGTTGAAGGAGTGAGGATGAGGACAAGGAGTAATGGTTGAACTTGGGAATACAAAATTGTTAAGTAGGAAGAATCTAATGGTTCAAGGTGGGAATGCAAAATTGTTCAAATGGACTAAAATGTGCATTGGGAGATGAACCAACAACTGAATTGGGAATTGCACAATGAGCATTGAGCAAGGCCAGTTGTAAACAGCTAGCTTTGCTTGATGCTTCCCATTGGCAAGAAACAAAATCAACATCCATTCACTGAACAACAACAACAAACAATGCACCCCTCCCCCTTTCAATTCTTCCCTTGCTGTCCCTTCGAGGTCTCTAGCTATGGCGCTCACCAACACTCGCTCCTCCGCCCTCCTTTGGTTGCCCCTCCTCGCCCTCCTGGGTTTCCTCCTTTTGGGTTCGTTTCCCCCCCTCGAGTTTGTCCCTCGTTTTGTCGTGTCTATCAATTGAGGTGTCTTCTATGGGTACTCTGTAGATCAGTGCTTAAACGCATCTGGGAATTGAGTGGCCCATCCTGCTCTTGCGTGCATGCAATTTGAGGTACGGTGGGTCGGGGTGTGCGCTCCTGCGCGCATGCAATTTGAGGGCTTGTGGGTCGGGGGGGGGGGGTGTGTGTGTGTGTGGGGGGGGGAGAGATCCATGTGCCTTCAATATCGATCTTTAGCACTCGGTTATGGTATAATACGGCGATGAGCAGAAGATAGGAAGAAATATACAAAGTACGTACCATTGCGGATGTTTTGATGGTTTATGGCTAAGAAAACGGTTAAAGTATTATTTTCTACACCAGCTGTCACAGTATGCTATCCAAAATTCAATTAATTGTATGTTACTCCTGGTCTGATTTGTCTTTCAAAGTCATCCTGATCGGTCATCCGGGTTCTTGATTGAGCAGATTGCACGCTGGGAGAAGAAAGGGCTGATTTGCAACAGTCTAATTTGAACGAGGTGAGATGAACTTGATAGAGTCATTACGTCAATTGGCAGACTCTACGCTTTAAAACATAAAGGACGAGATGTATATCTGATAGAAAGGACACAAAGTTTGTGTGACTTGTGTTTCAGATAACGTGGTCTTTATACTGGTACGTCGTTTGTTTGTATCTAATATGCAGTGCTTATGGTACGATTATTCACAAAACTGCACACTGGATCCTGTTGAGTTTTTGTTGCTATCTGTTTTATGTGTTCCTATCCTTTGGTTGTTTTTTTCGCCTAGGTTAAAATTGATGATGGCGTTCTTCTCTGCAACAGTAATGCATATTTCTTAATTTATTTCACACAAAAATACTCAATTTGGTACTGTGAGGCTGTATTGGAACTATCTAGTAACACACGTTTAACATCCTTGATGTTTAGCAACACATGTTTAACTGTTTTAATGTTCTTTGTTCAGGTAATTCTTGAGCAATCGCTTCAGCTGCAGAAATCTGAAGATCTAGAGTTAACAGAAGGCCTTGCCAGGGGTTTTATGCAAAGAGACGCTGATCATGAGATGGTCAAATCAAGGTCTTTGGCTGCTGAGATAAGTCATGCGGTTGTGGATGAGTACAGTCCAGTAGCTGATCCTGAGCCCTCTCCGGTTATGCCACCTGCATAACCTTTTTAACCATCGGTCTCGTGTCAAGGTCTCGTGTCAACCCCTGGTGACCTACATAACTCATCATTGCGTATTCACATGCTAAAGGGAATACTGTATTGCTGTGTTCTAGACTAGATTTCTGTCTTCATTTACAGCCATCCAGTGATTCTTAGCTTGAATTTGCTCACCTTCCTTTCCCCTAGTGTTATGACTGCTTTTATACTACCATTGTCCCGAAGGGCAATCCCTCTTTGTGAGACTCTCGAATGTAATTAATTCATTTTATAGAAACATGCTTTGGACTATGTATGTTTCTGTTATGCATCTAAATTCTCGTCTTGGAGACAAAGATGAGCAGTGTTGTTTTTAATCATTGACAGGTAACGCTACCTCCTATGGGAAGGCTTTCATCTTATGGCAATGTTGACTTTGTCTCTCTTATGACAGCTTTTACTCCGATTGCATCTTCTTTTTTGGACCTTCACTTATCTATAGTTGTTCTGCCCTTTTGTGTCCCAAGTTATATCAGTCCATACAGCTTCATTGATGGAATTGCTGATTGCCCTCTAGTTGTATTTGACGTTCTCAACAATGTCCAAGGTTTTTGCACAAATTGGGTTACATCTTGTGAGCTTGCCAAATCATATTCCATTTATAGGCACCAATCTATGACTGGCTTATCTTTGGGTGCTTAACCTTTTTATGACCATTATGGGAACCTGTTTAATTCTTTTTTGCAAGTAACACAGCCTCTTCATCATAAAAACTGTTGTACAAGTAGGCACGAAGATGTCTGTAATTGAGGTCTGCATGTCTTAGCTGCTCCGTTTTTATCATAGATAGTGCAGACGGAGTTTTCAACTTCACATAAGGCACTTTGCTTCCAAGAATAATACAAAATTTGGCATATCTTATAAGCCAACAGGGGTTTTTATTTCTCCATGAATTGTGTTGACCTCTCTTCCATCCCTTGTGTGCACCTTTTATTACATAAGCTTGTCACACATACAGCCTCTTGGATTCCATTCTCCATAACTTTCTAAGAGTAGAGTGTGATCCGATCTTGTATCTCAAGCTTGATAATGTGAATATGCACGCGCTTAAAAGGGTTTTTTCCTATATATTTTTCTAGCTCTAATTTTGTGTGTCCCTTCGTAAAAGGTTGGCATATTCTTGTCATCTATCCAATTGTTACAATGGCATAGCTTTTTTTAAAGCTTACAGATGTCTCTCTCTCTCTCTCTCTCTCTCTCTCTCTCTCTCTCTCTCTATCTATATATGAAAAGTTTTCTTTTTCTATTCCATGAATTGTGTACCAATCCATACCCCAAACATTGTCTCCACGAAGGAAAATAGTGAAACCACTTTTCTTTAGTTCTTTCCTTCATAACATCGGAAGAATTTCATAGATATATGGGATTCTATTTTAAGAGAACTAATCTCCAAATTAGCAACTAGCATCCAAAATGTTTTTCTTGTCCATAGAATGACAAGATTGTTTGAACCTGTTACTTTAGGAATTCTTTTTTGATTCACAATTTTGGATTTGTTAGAAGCACACATTTGTTTAAGATTTGTGAGGGATTTTCTTCTCTTGATTTTGTTAAAATGGTTATCCCTAGTCACATTATGCATTGGTCCATCTAATTAATACTTTCAACTACCATGGCCACCTTCTTACATCTCATTTCCTTGTAATTGCTCACTTTACAAGATTTATCATTGTTAAAGAGTTGTATGTCCATTTTGACACTTCATTGAATTTTGTTTGTTTTGTATGCCCATTTGATTTTTAAAGATAGTGGCACCACCATGGCCACCTCCAACCCTATATTAGGTAGTGTAATTTCTTTTTCAAAATAATTTGGCATGTAGAGGAGAATGTCCACTCAAGGATATCAAGCACTTTTTACAATTTTAGAAAGAAGAAAACTATTATTTGGGGGATTTAAAAGTAAGATATAAGATTTGTAACCTTCAGTGAGACTTACAGAGATTTCGCAAAGTAGATACTCCAGAAGTGCAAGAAGGTAACTAAAGGCAAGAAGTTTTGAACAAGGTGGATGACCAAAAGCCTATCATGATGTGGAGATTTGGCAAGCCTCCCTTGTGATGTTCTAATCTCACGACTTGATTACGTCCTGAATGAGTCTGCAGATCTATCTCAACCGAGTACAATATCTCATGTTGGATGAATTTGACAAACTGTTTGAGCTGGGATCTGTGGAGCAGACTGATGCAATAGTCAATGCCTGCACAAACCCTCTAATTCTGGGATCTCTCTTTAGTGCTACTTTACTTGATTCGGTCGAAGAGCTTGCTCGTAGTATTATGCATGATGTTGTGAGTGAAAAAAACTCAGCCTCAAATGATTTAGCAAATCATTGGAAGTGAGGATGAAATATTTTAGCTTCAAGATAGTTGTTCTAGGAGACTTTATAGCACCCAATTCTGCTCTTTGTTCAAAGCAAGGAGTAGGCAATGGAACTATACGGGGAACTTGTTTTTGAGGATGTAAAGGCTAATTGTACTCATGTAGATTTGACTCAAGAGGAGAGGGAAAGAGCTGTGGAGAGATTTCGAGAGGGTAGGACCTGGCTTCTTATAGCAACAAACCTCACGACTCGAGGAATGGATTTCAAGGGTGTAAACTGCATCATCAACTTTTATTTTCCTAGCACTACATGTGCATACATACATCGGATTGGGTAAAGTGGGAGGGTAGGAAGACCAGGGGAACCTGTTACTTTGCATACTGAGATGATGTCCCTATTTTGTAGTCAATTGTGAATGTCATTGTGGCTTTTGGATGTGAGGTACCCTCTTAGATGCTGTCTCTTCATAAATTTCAAAAAAGAGGCATATTCCTTAGCATAAGTTGAGCCTTTGGCCCAAAATATCGACATTTAATAGGAATACCTTCAATTGACACCGGAGGAACTGCTGGCTCTCGCAAGAGCTTTCACCTAGGATATCATCTTTGGATTAGCGAGAATCACTACAGTTTACAAGGCCATGCTCATAGATGGACGGGAGGTGGTTGTCAAAAAGTTGAATTTGGAGAATTTTAGTGTAGCAAAAAAGGCCTTTGTGATGAAGCTCAAAGTGCTATCTCGAGTGGGAAACAAAAATTTGGTGAAGATCATAGGTTTTACTTGGGCGACAAAAGTGAAGGCTCTCTTTCTAGAGCTTATGCCCAATGTAAGCCTAGATAAGCATCTAGCCGATGCAAATGGATGAAGATAGCTTTGGGCATTGCAGCGGCATTGGCATACCTCCACGTCAACTTGTTGGACTATGCAATAGTGCATCGTGATGTGAAACCAAGTAACATAATGCTGGACTCGATGATGGAGACCAAGCTAAGCGATTTGGGTATAGTAAGGATGATCATGAGCAACAATAACATTGACATGATGGTTGATGTATCTTCAATAGCTCTACAGCCGTGCTTTGAGGCTCAATGGGTTACTTGCACCAGGTCGGAATCTTGATTCCTGACTCACAAACCAATGTTGAATCTAATTTTCCTTCCTAGTCTAGATCACTCCCATCTCTTCCACCTCCGTGGCCCTCGTCTCCCTAATCATCAGCACTGCCATCTCTACCTCGTGATTGTTACTACCCCTTTCTCCTTCATGCCCATCTTCACCTATTCCGTTTTGCACTACCACCTTCGTCACCTCTACCATCAACCACCCCACCATAATATCTGATCTCTATAGGCATGTAGAGCACGTTGCTTTAGAGCATGTTTTCAAATCTAGAATAGGGGACTAGCCAAAAGAAGGATGAAGAAAGCCTCTCAGCTGAATTGTTCCATGCCCTAAAGCAAGCATCTATAATGATCAAATTGGATCAACTGTTGAGTCTAGCTCCCATCTTCCGTGAGAATTTCTTTAAGCAATCGCAAGAGGAAAAACAAGAGCAAAAGAAAATAGAATTTTTATGTCAAATAGATTACCCAGCAATCATTGGAAGAACCACCAGTGTTGCAAGTAGAACTAGATGATGTGGACTATAAAGTACCGACAATCAAAGTGCATTGTAATGGTCAAGAAATATAGGGAACATTGCTAGGTTCATCAAAATTGTGGTTGCTATAAAAAGGGATGCACCAAGTGGGTTGTATGCTGGTGTCACGTGGGGGCTTGTGTGCGAATATCCTCCCACATAGTATGTATGAGAAGATGGGTTTAATGGAGATGGATGAAGCACCTTTTAGGTCTAAATGGCTGATCAAAGACGAGTTCAACCACTAGGTATTGTTCAAATTAGCAAATTGTAATTCAAGGCATGTCATTTAAAGTAAATTTTGTGGTTCTCCATATGGAAAAGGGAGATTTCTACTATCCAATGTTGCTAGGAAGGCCATGGTTTAAAACATCCAAGGTGAAACAAGATTGGGTTACCTCTAAGATCACAGTCCAAAGTGGGAAAAAGAAACTCCGCTTGGAATGGTCCCAAAGGTGGTACTGGAAAAGAAAAATAGACCATTGATTGTGCAGTGCATCAATATGCTGTTAGAGATAGATGATGATGAGGAGAAAGAATTTTTGGATGTAAATCCATCCATAGTTCCACTCTTTGAGGTGGATGTTGGCCATATAGGGTAGCAACATGCAAAAGTGGCAGCAGCCTATCAAGTAATGTTGGCAGAGCCAGTTGAATTCCTACAAAGATTTGGCAAAAAGTAGGTCAATTCGGAATTCAAAGAAGTTCTAGATGAAGAATCCGCCCAGCAAAACTGGGGCAAAGATGTCATTAATAAGGTAGCAGAAGCCTATGAGGAGCTGATGCAAAAAACAGAAAGGGTAAAAGAATTTGAGCTGGAAGAACTAAATTTGGGCATGATAGAAAAGACGAAGACAATAAAATTGAGTGTGTATGTGGAAGGTACTTTCAAAATAGAACTGCAATTACTAATACAATTTAAAGATATTTTTTCTTGGGAATACACTGACATGAAGGGAATAGATCTGAGCCTATGTGCTCAGCGCATTAATCTGAAAAAGGATACAGTTCCACTAATGTGTCTAGGGAAGAGAAGAAGGTATTTTCCACTGGCATCAATCCCTTTGGGTCTATGATCAGTGTACAAACTTAGTACCTTTGTAGTTTGGCACTTCATCAGATCAAAGATTTCTAACACTTGGTATTGATCTTCCTCAGATTTAGGATGGTTGCATACATCTTGCACATACATATGCCACCCATGTACATTCTTATTTATTGACTATTTTTTGCATTGGTTCCTGTTAGATATCAATGCTCCACTCTCGTGTAACTACACAGGAACTAGCTAACTCTACTTGTAAGCCCCCCATATGAGGAGAAGGCATTTGAGTAGCTCAGTTATCCGGTAGGTCCTGGTTTGGACACTAGATGGGGGCCATGTGTGGCCTGATGGCTGGACGGCTTCAGATAGAGTTGGCACACTACCAACTAGGCTACATGCAAGTGCGGGAAGGCATCCCATGACTGACCGCACTGAGGGTAGACGGAGCATTTCCCGAGGCAGCCCACTCTCGGGTTGGGGGGCCCCTTTGGAGTCCCAGATGATCCCAGATGGGGCTCTGGGATGAACAGAACTCGTAGGTGAGTTGCTCAATTTTGCACCATGATTCTATTGTGTGGTCGATGGCCTATTTCAGGACCGACCCCCAGTCGGGCATTTTGAGCAGTGGACTGGGTCAGTCACCCAATTGGGTTTAACCGACTACAACTGGTGGCTATATAAGAGCAAGCCCATGAAGCCCATAATCATCACTGGCTACAACAACCCTGATTCCTTAGTATCCAGCCTCCATCCTCGACTATTTCTAGCATGCCATCGAAGCTTCTCACACAGGAGCGCATGGCTGGGAGGCAGTGCCATCTATTGTATCAGTTTTACAGTAATCAAATTTTTGATTCTCCATACTATCTGCTTTTCTCTCTTGCATACGAGATCCTATTATCTATTGAGCATAGACGTTGTATTATTTTCTTACATGGTATCAGAGCTTGGGCTCTAGCAAGAAGATTTGGTAGTGTGTTTCTGTTTGCAAGTAGATTATGAGAGATGGCCCAGCCCGCAAGACTGCGAATCCCACCGTTCGATGAAAGTGGACGGCTCTAACTATCCACTCTAGAAGTTCAAGATGAAGACCATCCTAAGCGCATACGAGCTTTGGGATACTGCTATTGGGGTGGACCTGAAGCCGATTCTGAGAGAATCCGGCCAATGTAGCCCAACAGATAGTACCAACTGCGGATGAGATTCTCGCGTGGACAAGAAGAAATGCAGATGCACTATGTTCTATTGTCTGCAGTGTAAGTGATTCTGTCATGGTGTTTATTCAACATGTCACCATAGCGGAGGAGGCATGGATGGTCTTGAAAAAGCAGTACGAGACCACGAATCAGACACGGATTCAGAATCTAGAGACTCAACTCGCGAATGAGAAACTGTCTGAGTCTGAAACGACAGAGAAGTTCATCACTAGGGTGAAGAATCTACACGATTAGATGACTGCGATTGGCATCACCATCACCAATGAGAATCTAGCATGAAGGTGCATACGGATTCTCCCACCAAAGTACGATGGTCTTGTTACGGCGCTGAATACGCAGAACAAAAATCCACCCCTCAACTTTGAGGATTTCAGTGCAATGCTTCTGTAGGAGGAGATGCGTCAAAAAATAAGGACTAGAGAAGATTTGGCTTTCTGGACTGGATCAAAGAAAGGTAAGGGTAAGGACTCTGGTAACCCATCTTCTTTTGATGATAAAAAGAGAAAGAAGAAGATCAAGTGCTTCTATTGCAACAAGGCAGGGCACAAGTAGAATGAGTGTCGGAAGAAGATTGCAGATGAGAAGAACGGAGTAAAGAAAGAGTCCAGCAACAGCACGTAGGCACTACCAGTAGAGCCGTTTGTAGTAATTGAGGAGATTTGCACGGAGGCAGTTCATGTACTTGCGGATGAACCTTGGATTATTGATAGTGGTACATCGCGCCACATGACCAGTTGGAAGGATTGGTATACCTCTCTACATCCGGTAGGGAATGACATCCTGGTAGCAGTTGGCAATGATGCAAAATGTCCAACAAAAGGAAAAGGTACAATTGCTCTCAAGTCAAGTGGAGTTGTAAAATAGTTGTCTGATGTTCTTTATGTGCCAGATATCAAGAGAAACTTGTTGTCCGTTTCTGCGATCACGGATCGGGACCTCAAAGTTCATTTCGATAAGAATGGCACATAGATTTTGGATCTTCAAGGGAAGGTCGTTGGTAAAGGTACACAGCGCAACAAAATCTACGAACTCTCAGCTGTCAGTGCTCGGGCTGATGTGAGCAACACTAAGCTGTGGCATGAGAGGTTTGGTCATCTAAAACTTAGTTCTTTCAACGAGATGCATAAAAGTGGAACGATTGCAGACCTATCAGAAATTACAGATCTACTCGATGTATGTGAAGCTTGCATGATGGGCAAGCAGCATCACCAGTCCTTTCCTAAAGAGGCCACCAGGGCAAAGGCTCCTCTAGAGCTCGTTCACACGGACCTCTGCGGAAAGATGGAGATGGAAGCTTTGGGTGGTTCCTACTACTTCATGACGCTGATCGACGACTACAGTAGAAGGATATGGATATACTTCCTGAAGATTAAAGATGACGCTTTTAGTAAGTTCAAAGAATGGCATGTAATGGTCGAGAAAGAAATGGGGAGGAAGGTGAAGAAGTTGAGATCAAACAGAGGTGGTGAGTTCACATCAAGTGAATTCGAAAGTTACTGTAAAAGTCATGGGATCAAGAGGCAGAAACCCCCGCCACATACACCACAGCAAAATGGAGTAGCAAAGTGCAAGATGTGTGTCATCTACAAAATGGGCAGGAGTATGATGAAAGGGAAAGATTTGCCAAAGACTTTCTGGGCTGAAGCATGTAACACTGTAGTTTACATTCTCAATTGTAGCTACACGAAGGCTGTGAATGGGATGACTCCACTACAGGCATTTTTTTATAAGAAACCTTCAGTTGCACATTTCAAAGTTTTTGGATGTGACTGTTTTGTGCATGTCCCTGATGCTAATAGGACCAAATGGGAACCGGAGAGCCGGAAATGTATTTTCTTGGGCTACAATGAAGAGGCAAAGGGTTACCATCTCTATAACCTTGTTACCAAGAAGGTAATAGTAAGTCGTGATGTGGTCTTCTCAGAACAGCCACATCAATTGGAGGATGATGCTTCCTTCCCAGACAACCAGGACCAGGATATCCATCTAGTACAACCACCAATAGTAGACCGAACTCCCCTAATGGTGCTTGGGAGGATTCAAGATAAAGAAGAGGAAGAAGAGCCTGCAAAACCACAACGGCAACAACCATTCCCGAAGTGGGTAAAGTAGCTTTTGGATGGCAGAGAACCTCTAGCCATTGAGGAGGAACCATCCGAACACTGCCAGTTCAAGAGATTAGAGGAGCAAAGAAGGGTGCAGGAACACTTGGTCAACTATGCTTTGATGACAGAGGTGATCCGTGCTAAAGAAACGAAGTGTCTTGAAGAAGCACAAGGTGATGATAGGTGGATGGAGGCTATGCAGTCGAAGTATGGCTCCATAATGAAGAACAACACTTGGGACCTTGTGGATCGACCACCAAAACGCAAGGTAATCGGCACCAAGTGGGTGTATAAGACCAAGTACAAGTCCGACAACACGTTGGATAAGTACAAGGCTCAGCTCGTGGCAAAGGGTTTCACACAGGTACATGGTTTTGATTATTAGGATACCTTTTCTCCCACAAATCGACTAACCACAATTCGTAGTGTTTTGGCTTTAGCAGCACAGGGAAGTTGACCCTTGTTTCAGATGGATGTAAAATCCGCCTTTCTAAATGGAGATCTCAAGGAGGAGGTATACGTGGAACAACCACCAGGTTTTGTGATCCCTGGTTCATAAGGTAAAGTCTGTAAACTAAAGAAGGCACTTTACGGGTTGAAACAGGCCCCACGAGTGTGGTACCAACGGATTGATTCCTACTTTCTACAAAATGGGTTCTTGAGGAGCCCATCTGATGCAAATTTGTATATCTACATAGAAGGAGGCAGGTGTATGATCGTGCTCCTTTATGTGGACGACCTTGTCATAACAGGGAACCATGAAGAGAAGATCTCGCAGACAAAGCAGTTGCTAGGAAGAGAGTTTGAAATGATAGACCTCGGACGGATGCATTTCTGTTTGGGGATTGAAGTTTGGCAAGAGCCAAAACAGATCTTCATTTCACAGCTGAAGTATGCTGGAGAGATTCTGAAGGCATTTGGCATGGCTGAGTGCAAGACAGTTGGCACCCCTATGGAGGTTGACGTGAAGCTCTCAAACGAGAATTCATCACCACTGGTGGATGAAGCGAAGTACAGAAGGCTTGTGGGCAGTTTAATTTACTTATGCAACACGTGGCTGGACATTAGCTTTGCGACTGGTGTACTAAGTAGGTTTTCCAATAAGCCCCGGGAGAACCATTGGAGGGCAGGGATGCAGGTGCTGAAATACATCAAAGGCACACTTGATTATGGCATCACCTATACCAAGGGCAACACCTTGACTGGATTCTGTGACTTGGATTGGGCAGGAGATGTGGACAGCAGGAGATCAGTGACAGGTTACTATTTGTCACTTGGATCTGGAGTTGTGTCATGGGTCAGCAAGAAGCAACCCATAGTTGCTCTTTCTTCGCAAGCCCGTGAAGCCCATAATTATCACTGGCTACAACAACCCTAATTCCTTAGCGTCCAGTCTCTGTCCTCTACTATTTCCAGCATGCCATCGAAGCTTCTCACACAGGAGTGCACGGCTGGGAGGCAATGCCATCTATTGTATCAGTTTTACAGTAATCAAATTTTTGATTCTCCATACTATCTGCTTTTCTCTCTTGCATACGAGATCCTGTTATCTATTGAGCACACACGTTGTATTATTTTCTTATAGTTCCTACACGCATACACATTAGACTTGCAAAGCCTCTTGGCTACTCTCCCAACACGTAGTTGTCATCATCGTTTTATAGCCTATTTCTTTGGTATACACATGTTCTCAACCATAACTTGGTTCATAGTTTGATAGTTCAACATAAGCCCCATAGTTGGAGCTCACTCCTAGTGTTGTCATGGGTAGACACTCTTGATAGTACATAGGTAAGACTCTAGCATGATGCACTAGACCGCCTCACATGGAGCCATACATATTCACATCATATAGTTGATGATACACCAGTTAGGACTCCAGCCTTTATTCTTATGGGTTTCTACTTCTCTCTTGAGTGCGATATAGGAGGACTTAGAACATATGCTTTTGATGGGGTTCTAGAGGACTCTAATCTATGTGCTATCTATTATATATAAAAAAGAATGTTCTAAGCTTTCAAATATTATCTATGCAGAGAATATATTCTATACATTGCACCTAATGTACCAACATCTCAGCACCTAAATCTAAAATAGTGTGTGCATGTGCATGCATGCATGTAAGATGCACATGCGCATGTGTATACACGTGCATGTGTGTGTGCAAGTTCTTCCTTTTTCCCACCATGTGTTCCATTTCATACATGTATAATCATTAAAAAACTGCAAAAGAATCACATTGTAGAAACAAAATCAGTTGCTACCTAGATATGCTTTCTTTTGTACTTGAAGGTTAGTGAATGCTACTATTGTGCTCGAAGAGATATCCAACAAATAAGCCAAGGAGATCCAGTATCTCAATGAGAACAGTATCAAGAGCACTAAACCAAACCACTCCTACACTCAGAACTGAAAGCATGCAATCCCCACCTCACCTCGTCGAGTACCTAGAAGCGCTCAGCATGAGAACAACACACTCCTTTGATAGGAGCTCAATTGCAGAAACCAGCAAGCCAAGAAGAACAATCATAAATGAAAGTCAGAGGAAGAAAAAGATAGTAGTTAAGGACACCTAGCCAGTCCAAGTAGTGGCCTGACAAATCACCCACCGATGAGGCACTCATGAGACTACCGAAAAAGCTCACAAAAGCTACCAAGGAAAACCAAAAGGATAGCACAAAGGACTACCAATAACCTTACTGGTAGAAGCTCTCCGACCACCTTGACATGTCCTCATAGAGAAAGAAAGATCAAGTCGATAGCAAAAGGGGTGCATGGATAGACAACTGGCACGTCATGAGAAACCCACTCCCATGAACTTTTGAGAGTGCTTTTGCTATGCACTCAATTGTTAGTCAAAGACAGAATCAAGGATAGATGAACCCCCACAAAGGTTGAGAAAACCACCAGGATTTAGACTGAGCCTTACCAGAGAGGATGCCATAGTGAAGGATGTTGAGCATGTCAAATGTGAGATGGCCTAACGAGGCAACACTTACTTGGGCAAAGAGAACCTTGATAAGGACAATGAGGCTAGCAAAGGAGGATACATGAAATGAGGAAACACTTACTTAGGCAAAGAGAACCTTGATAAGGACAATGAGGCTAGCAAAGGAGGATACATGAAAGATCAATTGCACTAGCTGGGAAATGATTAAAAAGGTTCGAGTAGCTAGAGGTCTAAACAGAGATGTGCTAGCTTTGTCATAGACTAGGAAGTTAAACCAGCTCTATTGAGATAATAAGACAATGCCACTCTAAATACAATGGCTCTTTGTTGACGTCTTTCATTGAGAATGTAGAAGAGGAGAAACACCAACAAATGTAGCGATCAAACATAGGAAGCAGAAACGAAAAGCCCATGCTCATGCAGAAGGAACAACCACCAAGATAGAGACAAGATAATTAAGCCTATGATAGAGACAATTATGAATACCTACCTAAAGCCTAGAAGCTATAACAAAATTTAAAATCAATCTAATAGTGAGTGTTAAACACTATCCTATGGTCACATACCTACCTTTTATTAGAAAATATATATCACCCTTAATCACAATCTAAACTTGCTCTAAGAAGCCAAAAATCTAAATTCTTCTATGAAAATTAAGTTCAACAATATAACCAAAACTGAGTACACTCTGTTAGACCACTAGAAACCCTTTGACTTGGAAGTCAATTTGAGTGACTTCTAGTGTGTTTTATTGAGTCCTAGAGTGAGTTCTAGACTATTTTATGTCTAGGAGTGCCATGTTTCATATTGGGAGTTATCCTATATACATTTGGTACTCACTATGTGTGTGTGTGTGCCTATCCTATAAAGGCATTGTACTTTCACATGTCAAATCGATCAAGCCTCAAGCCTCTTTGGTTATGTAAGTATGGTTGTTCATTTATTTCTAAGCATTTCATTTGCTTTCCATTTCCATTTCATTATGTTTATTACCTAGCCTAGCATGCCTCCTATCTAGTTCCATCATCCACTACTCATTTGCTCCCCTATTGGCTATCCAGAACTCTATCTCCACTAGCTCTATTTCTCCATTGCTATTTGCCACTTCTCATCAGCTCCCTTGGTTGCAACATGGAATTCTATCTCTTCGTTGCTCATCACCTATTTCTCCTCTTCTCCCTTATTTGCCATGTCTACCCTTGTGTTGACACCTATTGTTACCAACATTCCTTATGCCACCATCATCTCTATTATATCTTCTTCTTCTTTCAAGGTGGTTGCATTGAATTGCTCAAATATTTTAATGCCATGTGTTGTGTTCAGGCTTCTTGTTCAACAATAGTTCTTGATTGGTCTCAAGATTGAAGACTTAACATAGGTAAATGCAAACAATCTGCATTTAGTTCTCTTCTATGGACCCCATTCAGACGTCGATGAAGGAGTTCATAATTTTTTGGAAGAGTTTGCTTGTTTTTCCCCTTATGCTAGTTAGCGTCCCTATTCTATTTACATTGACTTGCTTCAATGGCTTGCATGGCAGGGAACACTTGCTCCCTTCAAAGTTGAGCTCCACTCGTGGCCCTATTTATGTCTGAACTCCTTCAAAGAATTGCAAGGCAAGGCAATATTCCTTTCAAATTGGAGGTGCCATTTTATGTCCAACCTCCTTTGTATTTACTGAGGGATGAAAATAGCCAAAATTATGTACATAGGTCTCAAGGTTGTACCTTAGGATGCAAATAGCCAATTGTATATAGGGCCCAATGCTGCCAAAATTTTGGAAAATTTACAAGTTTTATAATAATACAAACACGTTTCTCTTTTCTTATATTGACCCAACATGTGCCAAATGGTGAATCTACTTAAACTAATGTAATAAAAAATTTATAGTAGATTGGGCCCATGACTACCATAAATTTGGTAATAGTACAAATGTGTTTCTCTTTTTCATACTCTTTCAACAAGTGCCAAATGGTGAATCTACTTAGACTGTTGTAATAAAGATTTTAAGTAGACTGTGATTTTTAGTAGAGTATGCCATTGTTGGGGTGCTAAGGGATTTCTAATATACCCTTGAATGCACATGATAGTCTAGTTGTGTTGATATAAAATACGAGTGTCTCTATGTGATCATTTTTTGGGATTTGTGTTAATCTCTATGCAATAATGTGCATGCTCCAAAAGAGACAAAAGGTGCTCTAAAAAGTGCTCAAAAGGTGATCAAATAGTGCTAAAACTGCATTCCAGCCACCACCATGGTTTGGGTGCTACTTCGAATGGCTATGTTGGGATTTTTGTCAGTCCTCCTCGTGGGTAGTGAGATCTATTCCCATGGTTATCTACTATGCTAGTTTGTAGGTTGGGGGTCCTCAAGGTAGCATTTAGCTTTAGACTTTTTGTTTTATGTAGTGGGGTACACAATCTCTTGCTAGGATAAATTGGTTGATTTACTTCTTTATACCAAAATAGCTCTAACAAACACTTTTGAGACCACTGTACTAGCTTTAAATAGCGTTCAAATGCTAAAGTAGCTCTCTTGTTGAATAAGCAAGGTGGTCATTGTAAGCTAGCATAGTGGTGGTGTAAGAAAACAATACAACGTCTGTGCTCAATAGATAACAGGATCTCGTACGCAAGAGAGAAAATAGATAGTATGGAGAATCAAAAATTTGATTACTGTAGAACTGATACAATAGATGGCGCTACCTCCCAGCAGTGCACTCCTGTGAAATAAGCTTTGATGGCTAGCTGGAAACAGTAGAGGACGGAGGTTGGATGCTAAGGAATCAGGGCTGTTGTAGCCAGTGATAAAATGGGCTTCATGGGCTTGCTCTTATATAGCCACCAGTCGTAGTCGGTTAGACCCAATTTGGTGACCGACCTAGCTGTCGAAAACGGCCGACTAGGGGTCGATCCCAAAATAGGCCACCGACCACATGATAGAACCGGTGCACAAAATAGAGCAACTAACCTACGGTTGCCGTTCGGCCCACAGCCATCCGGGATCATCTAGGACTCCAGACGGGCCCCGCAACCCGAGAGTGGGCTATCTCGAGAAATGCTCTGTCTACCCTTAGTGCGGTCAGTCAAGGGATGCCTTCTCGAACTTGCATGTAGCCTAGTTGGCAGTGTGCCAACTCCGTCCAGCCATCAGGCCACACATGGCCCCCATCTGGTGTCCAAACCAAGACCTACCAGATAACCGAGCTACTTAAATGCCTTCTCCTCATATGGGGGGCTTATAAGTAGAGTTAACTGGTTCCTGCGTAGTTACACGAGAGTGGAGCATTAATATCTAACACCCCCCTCAATGTCCACCTGCAAGTGAACTTACTTTTTCGGCCCAATGCCAAGTCGATGAAGATGCCTCTCTAGCAAGTCTCTTCCAAGAGACTTCGTGAAGATGTCCGCAACATTCTCTGTAGTCGAGCTCACGTACAAAGTGATATTGAATCTCAATGTGTTTTGTGCGAGCGTGGAACATAGGGTTCTTTGCAATCACCATGCAACCCTGATTGTCACATGATAACTACATAGGCTTGTTCTACACTGCACCCATGTCCCCTAAAATCCTCCTCAACCACACTGACTTGCAAGAAGCAAAGCATGCTGATTTGTACTCAGCCTCGGTAGAAGAAAAAGCAACTATAGGTTGCTTGTTGCTGACCCATGACACAGCTCTAGATCCAAGTGAGAAACAATAACCTATCACTGATCTCCTACTGTCCACGTCTCCTACCCAATCTGAGTCACAGAATCCGGTCAAGATGTTGCCCTTGGTATAGGTGATGCCATAATCAAGTGTGCCTTTGATGTATTTCAGCACCTGCATCCCTGCCCTCCAATAGTTGTCCCGGGGCTTATTGGAAAACCTGCTTAGTATACCAGTTGCAAAGTTGATGTCTGGCCACATGTTGCACAAGTAAATCAGACTGTCCACAAGTCTTCTATACTTTGCTTCATCCACCAGTGGTGATGAATCCTCGTTTGAGAGCTTCACGTCAACCTCCATAGGGGTACCAACTATCTTGCACTCAGCCATACCAAATGCCTTCAGTATCTCTCTAGCATACTTTAGCTGTGAAATGAAGATTTGTTTTGGCTCCTGCCAAACTTCAATCCCCAAACAGAAATGCATTAGTCCGAGGTCTGTCATTTCAAACTCTCTTCCTAGCAAATGCTTTGTCTGTGAGAGCTTCTCTTCATGGTTCCCTGTTATGACAAGGTCGTCCACATAAAGAACCAAGATCATACGCTTGCCTTTTTCTCTGAAGATATACAAATTTGCATCAAATGGGCTCCTCCTGAACCCGTTTTGCAGAAAGTAGGCATCAATCTGCTAGTACCATGCTTGTGGGGCCTGTTTTAGCCCGTAAAGTGCCTTCTTCAGTTTACAGACTTTACGTTCTGAACCAGAGATCTCAAAACCTGGTGGTTGTTCCATGTATACCTCCTCCTTGAGATCTCCATTGAGAAAGGTGGATTTTACATCCATCAAAAACACAGGCCAACTTCCCTGGGCAGCTAAAGCCAAAACACTGCGAATTGTGGTTAGTCGAGCTATGGGAGCAAAAGCATCTTGATATTCAAAACCATGTACCTGTGCGAATCCTTTTGCCACGAGCCGTGGCTTGTACATATCCAATGTGCTGTCGGACTTGTACTTGGTCTTGTACACCCACTTGGTGCCGATTACCTTGCATTTTGGTGGACGATCCACAAGGTCCCAAGTGTTGTTCTTCATTATGGAGCCATACTCCATTTGCATAGCCTCCATCCACCTATCATCACCCTATGCCTCTTCAAGACACTTGGGTTCATCAGCATGGATCACTTCTATCATCAAAGCATAGTTGTCCAAGTGTTCCTGCACCCTTCTTTGCTCCTCTAATCTCTTGGACCAGCGGTGTTCAGATGGTTCCTTCTCAATGGCTGGAGGTTCTCTACCGTCCAAAAGCTGCTTTACCCACTTCAGGAATGGCCATTGCCATTGTGGTTCTGCAGGATCTTCTTCGTCTTCTTTATCTTGAATCCTCCCAAGCACCGTTGGGGGAGTTGGGTCTACTTTTGGTGGTGGTATTGGATGGATATCCTGGTCCTGGTTGTCTGGGAAGGAAGCATCCTCCTCCAATTGATGCAGCTGTTCTGAGAAAACCACATCGTGACTTACTATTACATTCTTGGTAACAGGGTTATATAGATGGTAACCCTTCGGCTCTTCACTGTAGCCCAAGAAAATACACTTCCGGCTCTTTGATTCCCATTTGGTCCTATTAGCATCAGGGACATGCACAAAACAGTCACATCCAAAAACTCTAAAATGTGCAGCTGAAGGTTTCTTACCAAAAAAGGCCTGCAGCGGAGTCATTCCATTCATAGCCTTCGTGTAGCTACGATTGAGAATCTAAACTATAGTGTTACATGCTTCAACCCAGAAATTCTTTGGCAAATCTTTCCCTTTCATCATACTCCTACCCATTTCGCAGATGACGCGCATCTTGCGGTCTGCTACTCCATTTTGCTGTGATGTATGTGGCGGGGGTTTTTGCCTCTTGATCCCATGACTTTTGCAGTAACTTTCAAATTCAGTTGATGTGAACTCTCCACCGCTATCTAATCTCAATTTCTTCACCTTCCTCCCCGTTTCTTTCTCGACCATTACATGCCATTCCTTGAACTTACTAAAAGCCTCATCTTTAGTCTTCAAGAAGTATATCCATATCCTTCTATCATAGTCATCGATCAGCATCATGAAGTAGTAGGAACCACCCAAAGCTTCCGTCTCCATCTTTCTGCAGAGGTCCGTGTGAATGAGCTCTAGAGGAGCCTTTGCCCTACTAGCCTCTTTAGGAAAGGGCTACCGATGCTGATTGCCCATCATGCAAGCTTCACATACATCGAGCAGATCTGTAATTTCTAGGAGGTCTGCAATCATTCCACTTTTATGCATCTCCTTCAAAGAACTAAGGTTTAGATGACCAAACCTCTCATGCCATAGCTTAGTGTTCTTCACATCCACTCGAGCACTGAAAGCTGAGAGTTCGTAGATGTTGTTGCACCGTGTACCTTTACCAATGACCTTCCCTTGAGATCCAGAATCTGTGCACCATTCTTATTGAATTGAACTTTGAGGTCCCGATCTGTGATCGCAGAAATGGACAACAAGTTCCTCTTGATATCTAGCACATAAAGAACATCGAACAATTGTTTTACAACTCCATCTGACTTGAGAGCAATCGTACCTTTTTCTTTTGTTGGACATTTTGCATCATTGCCGACTACTACCAGGATTGCATTCCCTACCGGCTATAGAGAGGTATAGCAATCCTTCCGACTGGTCATGTGGTGTGATACACCACTGTCAATGATCCAAGGTTCATCCGCAGGTACATGAACTGCCTCTGTGCAAATCTCCTCAATTGCTATGAATAGCTCTACTGGTACTACTTGCGCACTGTTGCTGGACTCCTTCTTTACTCTGTTCTTCTCATCTGCAATCTTCTTTCGACACTCATTCTGCTTGTGCCCTGCCTTGTTACAATAGAAGCACTTGATCTTCTTCTTTCTCTTTTTATCATCAGAAGAAGATGGGTTACCAGAGTCCTTACCCTTACCTTTCTTTGATCCAGTTCAGAAAGCCAAATCTTCTCCAGTCATCTTTTGACGCATCTCCTCCTCCAGAAGCATTGCGCTGAAATCCTCAAAGTTAAGGGGCAGATTTTTGTTCTGCATATTCAGCGCCGTAACAAGACCGTCGTACTTCGATGGGAGAATCCGTATGCACCCTCATGCTAGATTCTCGCTGGTGATGGTGATGCCATTCGCAGTCATCTGATCACGCAGATTCTTCACCCTGGTGATGAACTTCTCTGCCTCTTCAGACTCAGACAATTTCTCATTCGCGATTTGAGCCTCCACATTTTGAATCCACGTCTAATTCGTGGTCTCGTACTGATTTTTCAAGACCGTCCATGCCTCCTCCGCTGTGGTGACATGTTGAATTAACACCATGACGGAATCACTTACACTGCAGACAATAGACCATAGCGCATCTGAATTTCTTCTTGTCCACGTGAGAATCTCATCCGCAGTTGGTACTATCTATTGTCCTGCATTGGCTGGATCCGGCCGGTCTCGCAACCAGCCTCACATCCACCCCAGTAGCAGTATCCCAAAGCTCATATGCACTTAGGATGGTCTTCATCTTGAACTTCCAGAGTGGATAGTTAGAGCCGTCCAACTTTTCGCTTTCGTCGAACAATGGGATTCGTAGTCTTGCGGGTTGGGCCATCTCTCACAATCTGCTCGCAAATAGAAACACATTACCAAATCTTCTTACTAGAATCTAGGTTCTAATATCATGTAAGAAAACAATACAATGTCTGTGCTCAACAGATAATAGGATCTCATATGCAAGAGAGAAAACAGATAGTATGAAGAATAAAAAATTTGATTACTGTAGAACGGATACAATAGATGGCACTGCCCCCCAGCCGTGCACTCTTGGGAAAGAAGCTTCGATGGCGAGCTGGAAAGAGTAGAGGACGGAGGCTGGATGCTAATGAATCAGGGTTGCTGTAGCCAGTAATGAAATGGGCTTCACGGGCTCGCTCTTATATAGCCACTAGTCGTAGTTGGTTAGACCCAATTTGGTGACCGACCCAGTCCGCCCAAAACGGGCGACTGGGGGTCGGTCCCGAAATAGGCCACTGACCACATGATAGAATCAGTGCACAAAATAGAGCAACTCACCTAAGGTGTCCGTTCGGCCCACGACCATCTAGGATCATCTGGGACTCCAAACGGGCCCTGCAACCCGAGAGTGGGTTGCCCCGGGAAATGCTCCATCCACCCTCAGTGCGGTCAGTCAAGGGATGCCTTCTCGCACTTGCATGTAGCCTAGTTGGCAGTGTGCCAACTCCGTCCAGCCATCAAGCCACACATGGCCCCCATTTGGTGTCCAAACCAGGACCTACCGGATAACTGAGCTACTCAAATGCCTTCTCCTCATATGGGGGGCTTACAAGTAGAGTTAGCTGGTTCCCGCGTAGGTACATGAGAGTGGAGCATTGATATCTAACAGGTGACACACAAGAATTGGTGCGGCAGTCTCGTTGTTTTATGGATCACGTGTTGTACACTGTAATATTGTCCAATAAAGGCATGCATTCTTGTGTTTCTCTCCAATAAAGGTGTGGAGTGGCACATGTTGTTCTTGGCACCGTGTTCAAAATGGTTGTATGCCTATGGAGTGGCACGTGTCGAGCTCTACAGCATGTTCAGAATGGTTGTATGCCTATGGAGTAATGAAGTGGAATGCCGTGTGTGGAGCTTTACATGATGTTTAGAATGATTATACTAGCAAGTTTTGATAAGCTATGTCTATTGATCATTAATGAATAATTTCACTGGTACGAAAGGATTGGTGAAAGATGTACTCTATGTTCTGAAGCTCAGCAAGAACCTCTTATTAGTAGGTCAAATGATAGAACACAACTACCAAGTCATCTTTGATAGAGATGAATGCACTCTCAGAGACAAATCCAAAGGATTTAAGCTAGTAGGAAAAGGAGTACATAGTGTATGCATGTGTAAAATGAACATGTATCATCATGGTTGAGGTAAAGAAGGCTTTCATCTTCATTGGGGGTTGCAGGGTTTAGGAGGAGTTTAAGGGTTAGAAGGAGGTTCCAGGGTTTAGAAGAGGTTTTAGGGTTAGAAGGAGGTTCCAAGGTTTAGAAGGAGTTCCAAGGTTTAGAAGGAGGTTCCAAGGTTTAGAGAGAGGTCCCAGAGTTTAGAAGAGGTTCCAAGGTTTAGAGTAGAGTACATGGTGGAGAACTCATCTCCCTTGTAGATCATGGAGGTTAAGGATTGAGAAACTAAGGGTTTAGGGGGAGCATAGGAGTGGGAGAGGAAGAAGGTGTAAGAGCATGGGGGAAAGAAGAGAGAGGAGGGAGGAGGAGGAGGAGGAGGAGGAGAGAGGAGGAGGGAGGAGGAGGAGGAGGAGGGAGGAGGGCACTCATTAGTGGGATGGTTTCCATTTCATACTCCACAATACATTATCTCTTTGTGAAAATAGATGGGGGTTGCTAGGAGTATCTTTCAATGATTTTGCCTTCCATTGCTGGTCTAACTCGTTCAATAGATCAGTGGCCAACTCTTCCATGTTTAGCACCTTGGGCATCATGCTTGCATCCTTAGTTGCTTTTGAGGTTGAAGCCTTTACTATTTGAGGCATATCTGAGGAAGCCTTATAAGGATTTATCCTTTTGGGGCTTCTCCCTCATTTATCCCCTAGCCATATGGCTGTCTTTTTGAATAGCTCAAATGATGTGGGATTCATAGCAAACAGATGCTCATGCATCTTAGAATCCCCTAGCCCTATGAGGAACTATGGAAGAAGTTGCACATCACTCATCCTCTTGTGGGGTTCACATCACGAGTTTAGATGTTTAAATCTGGCGACATAGTCTCTTTCTACTTTACCTCATAAAGCTGGTTAATTGGGCTCCACTTGGAACCACTGGGGGCAAACCCCACAATGAAAGATTTATGAAATGTGTCCCAATTTATTTTCTCCTCAGGGTTTAAGACTCTGAACCATTGTCTAGCATTGACATCAAGGTAAGCCAAAAGCATTGTTCTTGTCTAGATCCCCGATATCACCAAAGGTCTTGTCTAGATCCTCGATATCACCAAAGGTCTCATAGATTTGTTCAAATCTCTCAACATGGGAGACTGGGTCTCCTTCTCCTACGAACTTGGTGATTAGCTTGGAAATTGTGACAGGCTTCCTCCTTGAGGGGCTAGTATTCCTTTCTAGAAAAGCTAGAGGTGGTGTTGCAACCCCCCTTCCTAGTGCTTGCCCTAGGATTCTCATAGCTTCATCCATAAGGACTGTTTGAGATACAAGAGGAGGTTGTGGAATGGTGGACCTTGTCCCATACATTGATGGTCCTGATGAAGGGTTCTATGGATTTGATGGCACAAGGTTGGGATGGGAGGATCCAGGCTAGCCATTTGATTGTGACTGGGGTCGGGTTGGGCCTAACAGGTTGGAATGGAGGTCCTTTAAGGAGTGGTATGTTCCCTACAAGCATAGGCCTATAAGGGGCAGTTGTTGGGTAGGGAATATCTCCCATGTTTTGTTGCCAAGGAGGAATCATAGGGGCTTTTGAGGTGGAGGGTCTTAATTGTGGGCCTTCGAGGTTAGTCATGTGCCCCCTTTGCTCTAGAATTTGGGACCCTGGTGAGAATCTGGGTCCAAATCCATCCCCAAAGGACTCTCTATCGTCAAAGAAGTGGTATGATGGGGGTTGATTTGCCAGTAGGTATCATGGGACTTGGTTCCCTGAGTATCATTTGTGATATTGGTGGTTGGGCCAGCATTTGAGGCTCTATCATTGCCCTAGTCTACTTAGCAAATGGGTTTAGCAATTTTGTTGGGTTTGTCAAACCAAACCTTTCCATGATATTGGAAAAGGTTTCCCTTAATGTAGCTGTTACTGCAGATGGGCTAGGATAGTGGAGATCATTGGGCATGGAGTTCAGAGCCACTGAGTTTCTAACATTAGATGGTTCACCCATGTCTCCATTGTCCTGACTCATGGACTCTGCCGAACTGGATAATTCACTTGGCGATGATTCTTGCAAGGAGTAAGAACTGACTTTTGAGCTTGCTAAGCTTGAGGATGCTTAGCTAGGTATGGAGGTCAACAAGATGGTATTTGAGGCATTGTCTTTAGGCTCAAGGTGAGATTGTAGGACTCTTCTCAATCTCAAGATCATGTGTTCATTGGCACAGTTGAGGCCCCAATTCTAGGTTGAGTCAGCCTTGATGTGGGGTCAAGGGGTGGCAAAATGGGGTTTATTTCAATGCAATCTGCATGCAAGTTTCATCATTCTTGATGCTCGAGGTCCCAATTTTCGCATGATACAATACACATATATCCTTGCTTTTTCCTAATTTTTGTGTTCCCAAAGCTAAAGCACTGACCCATGGCAGGATAGAGTTGAAGCACCAATCCAACGGGATAGAGCTAAAGCACCGACCTAACGGGATAGAGTTAAAGCACCGACCAAAAGGGATAGAGTTAAAAAACCAACCTAGGGGGATAGAGCTAAAGCACCAACCCAATGGGATAGAGTTAAAGCACATACCTGACGGGATAGAGTTAAAGCATGAACCTAGCTGGATAGAGCTAAAGCAGTGACCCGACAGGATGATCAGTATGGCTCCGGTCAGAGGGATACTACTATAGCATCGAGCAGATTGATAGCAGGCTATAGCACCGGGTCAACCCTCCTATCAGACCATAAATTTGGTAGGTGGGTTAGGTGGCTGAGACATGTCAGTAGGTGGGATAGGGACTAAGGTGACGGGTCGACAGGATACCGAGCTATTGCGACGGGTCAGTAGGATAGGAACTCATAGTTTTGCCAACTGGTTTCTGATGATTTTTGACGATTTTAAAGTTTCTCTGTTTAGGTTTTTTTGTGAGAGGGGGATGCTAAGCAACCTAGTATGTACCTACTCAATGCAAAAAAAAGAAAAGAAAAGAACAACATTTGAATGGCAGATGGGGAGTTTTGCAAAATGTGATAGATTCTCCTTCCACAACCACTTCAAAAATCACTTCAAGCATCACTTTTGCGAGTTTTTGTTGGAGTTTGCTATGACAAACACCTTAGCAATCCTCTAAACTATCTTCCTATCAATTCAAAACAGTTAAAAACATCCAAAACAAGCTCTAAATGATCCAAAATGCTTTCCAACTGAAAATGACAGCTTCTTCTTTTAACTTGCAAAACTCACACTTCTTCACTCATTCCTCTCCTATAACTACACTGCCAATGCTCCTAGTTAAGCTTGAAGCAATGAGCAATGGGTGGATGAGGAGAGAAAGCAAGTGCAATGCAAAAGCATACCTTGAACTCCCCGACTGCGGCACCAAAGATGTGTAATCTCGACGGTGACTCACGTGTCATGGGATCTTGAAGGAATGCCGATGGAGCCTCCACTCCAAGCTACTACTTGGGAGAGAAATGCAAAGCATGAGCCATCCACAAGTGTCACTCAAGAGGCTCCTAGATTGTTACAATGTGTTTCCATGAGAGAAAGAGGGAAAGGGGAGAAGGGAGAAGAGAGGGAGAAGGGAAGGAGAAGAGGAGAATTAATGGGGATGGAGTGGCAACCACAAAGGCACTACAAAGGAAACAAGAGAACACCCAAAAACATTCTTGGAAGAGAAGAGGAAGGCTTGTATTCCAAACTTGTGCATCCAACAATGAAGACCAGAGTCAACCACTTGGCCTTTGATGCATGTCACCTTTTTAAGGGAGGGCCAACCCTATTGAGGATTACCAAAAAGCGAGCGAGCAAAAGTGATCGAACCACAAAAAGCGAGCAAGAAAAAGTGAGCGAGCCAAAAAAAACAATCAAAACAAAACAATAATATATTGACAAATCCTTAGTTTTGCAATCGTTTTAGTTCTTCAAAAGTCCATGAGAGAGTTGGACCTATGTAATTGCCAAGGCATCATTAGTAAAGACGCACCCTATCTTTGCTTTTACTCATTCAATTTTTTGTAATCCTCCATAATCAAGTTCTCTCTCTCCACCAACATAAGTGGGATCACCAATGAAAGCTTCCACACAAGTCAAAAGTTTCATAGGACTTCTTGAATGGAATAGTCCACATTACATGCATGTGCAAATGCTTGGTTTTTGAAACTCTATTCACTCTTGGAACAAAACCCATGTTTTTCTGTTTGCAAAAGAACCCTCTCTAATGAATCACTCTTACATCCCACCAATCCAACAAATTCTAAAGAGCAAGTACATTCTTTTCTTTAAAATGAATTAAATTCCAAAACAAATCAATCTTTGCTTATAGAAATCAATGGTAGAAGCCAAAATAGACAGCAGATTGACATGGTCCCTACTATTAGGTAAACTTTCCTCTAGATCCGATGGAAGAAATTGGTTAATTGTTTATTAAATTCACATTTTGATGCATGATGTTTTACTAAATGGTGCAGAAGGCCATGCTAATCATCTAAATCATGCCTTGCCATTCGTTTTGATATGTAACATCACCCCATTTGGATTTGTAAATCAAAAGATACAGGACGTCAAAATTCTCATCTTTTGGGCCAAAAGAGGGAGCACATTAAGACGCTGCCTGTTTTGGCCCAAAAGATGAGAAGGCGATGCCTTCTCATCTTTTGGGCCAAAACAGGCAGCGTCTTAATGTGCTCCCTCTTTTGGCCCAAAAGATGAGAACAGGATGTCAAAATTCTCATCTTTTGGGCCAAAAGAGAGAGCGCATTAATGTGCTACCTATTTTGGCCCAAAAGATGAGAATTTAGGCATTGCATTCTCATCTTTGGGGCTAAAACAGGTAGCGCATTTGCGATGCCTAAATTCTCATCTTTTGGGCCAAAATAGGCAGTGTGTTAATGCGCTCCCTCTTTTGGCCCAAAAGATGAGAATTTTGACATCCTGTATCTTTTGATTTACAAATCCAAATGGGATCATGTTACATATCAAAACGAATGGCAAGGCATGATTTAGATGATTATCATGACCTTTGCATCATTTAGTAAACATTAATGCATCAAAATGTGAATTTAATGGAATTTTTACCAGTTTCTTGCACTAGATTTAGACCAAGGCCGCTCGTAATAACATGTTATGATCATGTTTGATGTTGAAGTTTTTATTAAATGATGAACTTAAACTATATACTACTTGTTGGTAGCCAAAGCATTTCTATGTAAGCTCATTTCATGAGAATAAATAACACTATCACTAATGTACACTTACAAGCTTATGTTATAGTCATCTTCAAAATTAAGGTGATACTATAAAGCTTTATTAACGATCAGTACATGCATATAGTGAGGTTATGTTTTTCTCAAGTGATGCACTTCAACTATATAGTACCTGTTGTTGATAGCCAAAGTAATTCTATTTAAGCTCATCTCATAGAATATAAAACACTATTACTAATATGCACTTGCAATATTATGTCATAATCATGTTCACTATTGAGGAAGCACTATAAATCTTTATAATGATGAGTACATACATACAATGAGATTATGTGTTGGTAGCCCAACCATTTTTTCTTTGCTCACTTTTTCTCGCTCGCTTATCTGGTCCTGCTCGCTCGACATCGCTCACTTGATCAACTGCCTCCTATTCAACCCTATTTCCTTTATACCACTCTCTTCCCTCATTCTTTTACAACCATATTGGGCCTATTTGGATCCAAGGCACAATCCTAGCTCTATGGACTTCCACTATCCATCAAATGACATCACTAGCTAATGATGGCATATTGTTAACCAATCGGTTAACAGAGGCCACGTCCAAATGCATTGTATGGGTATGTGTAGGCTAGGTCCATTTGTAAATCGCTTTTTGGGGCAATTGTTATTTCTTTGGGGAAATGGCTACTTGGGGCCATGGACAACCACTACCCCAAATTAATTTCAGAAAAAAAATCCATTTGATGCCGAATGCATATGTAGGCAAAAATTTCGATCAATAGTACAATAATCCAAATTTGGAAAATTTGGGACAATGACTAATTTCATAGCATAGGACCAGATGGCCATTCTTTTAAAAAGATTTGATTGGATGTTTCCCAAGAAGGATTGAAAAGAGAAAAATATCATTTGATTAAGCATTAGGTTAGTGCTTCAAATTTTTTTTCTTTGCCTTTACCACCAATTCTCCCACTCGTCCACAATCCCTACTCATGTACTACACACACACACACACACACACACACACACATGCAAACTGTGTTGCTAGTTTCTCAACCTTGTTTGAAGTGGTAGTAAAGACACTACAATACAATACTACAATAATTTTCCAAATTAATTAACACACACACACACCCCTACACATACCCATACAATGCACCCATATAGACACCCATAAACATACACATACAGTGCAAACTTCAATGTATGAGGTACTTTTTTCACTTCTTATTGGCAAGATATTGACAATATGGTGAGAAGAAGAAGGATTTACATTGAAACGTAACTTAATCCATTAAAAAAAGCTGACACAACCAAAATCCATTGGAGGGGGAGAGAGCACGCTCACCAAATCTCTGCATACAACCAAAATACAACATAGGAAGGGAAAATACAGCTCGCTCCCAAATGTCTCAAGAAACTACTCTATGTTGACACTATAGATAAACACTAAGGTGGGAGAGTAACTTGATCCCTGCCCTCACAACAAAAAACCTAAAGACTAGAAAAAATAGCAGTTCCTAAAAGGCATATGCCAGGCTCTCGATAAGGTGTTGCTTGCCATCTTCCAAAAGCTCTAGCGCGATGACGATGCTTTCTCCAACACAAGCTAGAAAACCCTTAGGGAGCCAGTTGGTCCTCCAACCTACACTAATCGAGGGAGCAAGTTGCTAGTGACATGAACACAAAAAGGTTTTATCCTCATTTAGGCTTGCCCAAAAAGCTTAAGAAATGGCATCAGCAATAATAGCTTAACTAGGAGAAGAGGATGGCAACAAGCATCAACTAGGACAAGGAGAAGGACTTAAGGGCTGGGAAGTGGGAAGGTTTGAAAGGCTTTCAGGCCATTTTTGGCACTTTTGAAAAAAATTAATTTTTGGGGGGAAAAGGTGGCCGCGAGATAGCTTTAGGGGTTGGAAAGTGATTTGGGTTGCATAGGAATGGCTTGGGGGAAGTTTTGGAAGGGTTTCAGAGAGGAGTTTGGGCACTTTTCCAAATTTTCAACTTTTTGGGAGGAAAGGTGTGCATGAGATATTTTTTGGGAATGAGGACCACTTGGGTGAGTAAAGAGGGGCAGGTGGGGGGCCCTCCAAGTAGGAGAGGGAGGTGGACTTGTTGAGGCGTAGTTGGGGACCACCAAAGCCTAGGGAGATGGACTTTTTTGGACTCACATGGGGGTTGATGGGATCATTATTAGGCATTTTTAATCCTTAATCCATTTTCATAATCCACTCCTTATGAGGCCCTTTTTCAGTCCGAAATTCCCCTTATGCGTGCTGGGTGCCATCTCACCCCATAGGAGTGGTGCTCTCCTTCCACTTCCTATGTATTTGATTTTTGATTGATTGAATAACTACCGAGCAAAAAATTTATACAGGCTCCATGCACATCTCCTCTATAAATGAATTGGGGAAAAGCCCCATGAGCCACTTCCAAAATAGCTTGCTTAAAAAAAAAAAACAAAGCTTGCTTTTGCCAGTATAGTTAATATGCTTAGGCTAACCTCTAATGTTCAAAAATTTAAGTTTATGCATGAGCATTTATAATGTCAAAAATTAGGCTTAGCCACCATGACCATCCCCGCACCACTGGAGTTGCACTTACGCACCAAAAATGCAGTGAACCATGCTCACCAAATGCCATCGTCCAATCAATTATTCTTCCCCTCAATTCACGAAATTGATAATAATGAAATATTTCAAGCATAGAATAACCTTGGAATTAATCACCAGAATTAATCAATATTTCAGTATTTCAACGAGATGAAATTAATAAATCATAGATGGATGGTGCACACATGCAACACATGCCATCAGATGGTGCATCTCATGCCACACATGCGTAAAATTGCACAGATGGTGCACACATGCTGCACATAATGTCATCATATAAGTGCACACAATGCCACACACTCATACAATTGTAACCGAATACCCAACCATGTAGAAGCACACACGCATCATTATAAAACAACGAGCACACATGAATCAGCTGTGCGACAAAAATGCTAGATGTCACTGAACTAAATACTAAATGATTAAATTAATAGGACAATTCCAATTCTCATAACAAATCAACTGTGGTTAATCTTAATTTGAATGCTTTCTTGTTTGTCCTCACCTTCTAACATTCCACTTTTTGTATTCAAATCTTCCATTCTCTTGGCTCTTGTTTTGGTTATATTCTTCCATGCCCTTTAAAGCACATTTTTAGTATCTTCAATAGCCTCCTACCGATAATTTTGGGCCAGTTTTCTTTGTTTAAAGGCTACTCTCCACACGTTACTGAGCCGACCTTGAATTTTTTTCATGTGGAAAAGTTTTCGGCCAGTTTTAAACCAAGGTAGAGTTAATTTAGATAGCCTAAGGTAATAAGTAACCAACATTAGCTTATGATTAGAAAGAGTAAGGAACGACAAGACTTGCAGAGTGATTCTGATTGCTTTGGACATCAATGCTTGGGATAGATAGAATCTATCTTTCTATGCTCTCCAATCTCCTTGTTAGACCATGTGACTTGGCCAAGAGTATACACATCACTAAATAGTCATTCTCCCAAGTTCAAATCTCATTTCCTCTCAATTTAGATCCTTTTGTCATCCATCCATCAATATTCCTCTACCATGTTGAAATCCCCAGTTAAAGTAAATTCCACCCATCGTTGATAGAGATCCCATGTCTATACCCTACTGTATACTCTAATGGAGCATATCTTGACACAAGAGTAACCTAGATACCCTTTATGTAATACAAAAGGAAAACCCACCTAGAGATTAGTAGAAAGTATTCCTATTGCTATTCCACCTTAGCCCTCTTCATGACTTGCAAAAGACATTCTCTTCGACTATAGATGCGAGTCTTTGTATTGAAGTTGCACATGTAACCTACACTTCCACTAGAGTGAGAAATGTAGGAGAAAGTCCATTAGCTCTTGTCCCTTGATGGACCCATTAAACCCACACATTGGTGTGATGCAAAACACACATATTAACTTACCATTCTTATTTTTCTTTTTGCCAAGTACTAGGCTCTTCAACTACAATATAGTCTCTATCTTATAGAGTCTTCTTTTGTTTGTAGGTTGCCAATGCTTTTGGAGGAGGTAGTTCTTCTTCTCGAGTCTCCATGACGTCTCCATCTTCCTAAAGCTCAATAATCATTCCATCTATTGTATCTATTTCCTCTTCAAGTTCATTTGACTATCCTGTTTATATGACCATATCTTGAGGCACCATACTCTTCTTATGTTCCAAAAATCTAATCATCTATTTCTTGGTTAATGAGGGCATCAGAATAGTTGCACCTTCCTAAAGCTCAATAATCATTTCATCTTTTGTATCTATTGCCTCCTTGACC
Organism: Dipteris shenzhenensis; assembly: GCF_047967505.1. Taxonomy (NCBI): domain Eukaryota; kingdom Viridiplantae; phylum Streptophyta; class Polypodiopsida; order Gleicheniales; family Dipteridaceae; genus Dipteris; species Dipteris shenzhenensis. The sequence continues at coordinate 44,037,283 of NC_141612.1, forward strand.
ATCCTATTTATATAAAAATATATTGAGGCACCATAGACTTCTTATGTTCCCAAATCCAATCATCTATTTCTTGGTTAATAAGAGCATCATAATAGTTCTTGGAAATTATGAAAAGGGCCTCCTTTTCTTTATTATCTAGCTCTCAAGGATCTTGTGCTCTTTATTTAACATCTATGTCTTGATCTGTTCTCTCTTGTTTTGATGGATGATCCTTGTCCTCCTTAAGTACCCATTGTTTCTTTGAAGTGGGGCTACTGCCTCTTGAACATCTTTGGGCTTTGACTTTATATCTCTATATATAGGTTCAAGGGAGGGAAAAAAAAAGATTCCATCATGTGCAAACCCTCAAATGTTTGTGCATACATATCATGTATATAGCTGAGATCGTAATCCCCTCTTGAGTCCGACTATGAGTGAGGTACACCCTTGAAACCTCACTTGTTCCATATGGTTGAGCTGGAACTCTTCCATAACTCCTCGGTCTGATAACAGCATAGGCTCTTAGCGCACTAGAATCTCACCATTGAGATTCTAGTGCGCGCATCAAAACTTTAAAATGTAAAATCCAGGTATCGATCATTTTGTATCTCCATTTAAATGGTCTGTAGCTACCGTCGTTATTGCAACCATGTTTCTTTCCCGTTGAATTTCTATTCCCAAAGAGTAGCAATTCGCGAATCTCATTACATTTAGAGCTTGATGTCGTTGCAGTCCAACAGGACCCAGTCAGCGACGATGTCCGTAACGGCGCTCACGGGTCACATTAACTTCCGTTTTGAAGGACATCAATGTCGATGTTTGAGATACCAATTTAAGGCCTCTGAAGGGCCGATTGAGGTAAGTCGTAATTTTATAGATGACACTTGCGAGAAGGACCTCTTTAGAGTCGAGATACATAGAACAGTTCAAAATTTGAAGTTGCATTGTCTGTTGTTTGCCGGTTTTTTATGAGCAACGACTTATGCGTGAACTTCTGCTATTGTAAACATAAGTTCACGGAGAACCTATTGAACAAGGCTTGGCTTTGATTGGTTCAAGCTTGCCCGCAAGATGGGATTGCGAGTCAGTGGTGGGCAGTGGACACTTGGCGGACGCTGCGTCAATCCTTGCATTGACGGATTTTATCCCTGGGAATAGGTATAGCATCCAGCACGGCATCGTCATCATCGAAGTTCCAGGCAACGTATGGACTAACAAATGAGATCCAGCGAGTCGCCACCAAATTTCAAAACACAAACCAGCAACAAGCCACAAAAGGTCAACAGCGACGCAGCAGAGAAACAGATTCCAGACATTTTGATGTTCCAGAGTCCACCCTACAAACTAATAATGCAATCTGATAATTGGGCAACTGCGGCAACAACACGCATTGCATCACATTTTCTGCTGTCCAGCAAAACTTTCATGAGAAGCATGGACACAATCAGAACGAATCAAGGTGTGGGACAAGCCTTGCCAATCGTGCAATAAAGAATGAAAGAAAGAATGAGAGGTGTCGCCGATGATCATGTCACATGTGCATGCAGCTTAAGCCCCGCCATGTTCTCTCTCAGCTTTTATAGCCTCTCTCCGAGCACTACGCACTGCGCGCCATCTTTTATTCTCGTGGATATCCTTCTTCACCCCCCAAAAAAAAAATGTTGCTCAAGCCGTAACCTTCTTCTCTCACAAGAGGCAATTCCCATTGCCCACTCTCATGCAAGACATGATTTGCCCATGTTCAAGTGGTTCCCACTTCATACTCCCAAACTCCACTTCATACTCCCAAACTCCCAGGTCCATTGGAGACGAGCAGAATGTGTTTAGAGGGCCTCCCCGTGTCACAACTCAGGCTGGGAAGGCTATTAGTTCAGCATACTAGGAGGAGCCCCGTCCCCGCGTGTTTGCTGTAGGAGGCTAAATCTGCCCTAACGTAAGATTTGCAGACTGTTTATGCAAATGGCATGGAGAATGGAAGGAGATGGGCCAATCGGAGTCTTTGGGCATTGGAATGTTGAACCAGCATGCCTCCAAACAGCCTTGCTGAGCTAGCAGTCCAATGCCAGAAAAACTCATCTCCAGCATTGCTATCAGCCATGGGGACGTGGATTTTTGCTGCTAGTGGGGCTGGCATAGCTCTGCTAGCTTACGTGGGGAAGCCCTCTTACAGTGCCTAGGCTATTTGGCACTCCATGCATTGAGGAGCCAAGTTTTCACCTATTGCAATTCCTCCCAACCCGTGATAGCACCTAGGTCAACAATTTATCACCACCATTAGCACCTCTTCCACGTACTGCAGCACACTTCCCAGAGTCCGCTTCCCTTGATGCATGATAGATTTATCTCAGCTGGAGGTAGGGATTCAGGGTAATGAGTGGGGACCATTGCTGGTAATATTTACCAGGACCTACTTGCGAATGCTTTGGCTTGCTCATTGGGCAATGAGTGGGATTGAAGCCAATTCTACAAGATGATACGATGCTCATTGGACCCACTCAACTTTTTTTGGACCCATGAGCAAGCATTGCACACATTGCATCCATGCCTAACACCTTAGCCACTCTAAGAACTAGTGTTTTATACCCAATTTTTATTATTTATAGATGTAAATGGTAGAGTGGTGGCTATCTTCATGAATAAACAAGACATGTCCTTAATAGTGCTCCTTGTATGTAGCTTTATAAACTAACATATGTTAGGCATTGAAAATTTATAATAGGCCTAAGGGTTCTAATCCATTGTCATGTCAACATGACAAAAATGAGAAAATTGAATTCTACTACCTTGCATACAAATCAAGGCGCAGATGACTTGAATTGAGGTCACAACAAGGTAATCAATAGCTCCAAGGGTTCTACTCCATTATCATGTCGACATGACAAAACTTTACAAACTAAAGTTTCATACACAATCACAAGGCACACGACTTTTACATGCTTAAATGAAATAGTGGATTTGGATGACAAAAGGATTGTTCTTTCAAACTACGTGTCTATCAAACCTTGTTCGAAGCAATACATATGCCACATTAGTGCACAAATAGAATATCATGTAGAAATATCACTCCATATTAGTCACATCTTGTCAATGGCCTTCCTCTGCTTAGTATCCACCTCACCTTCTTGCAAGTGTAGGCTAGATATTAGACCATGACATTTGCATCAAGCACATTCTTGCACTTCCTTGAGGGAGTATACTTACATCTCTAGACAATGACATGTGCACATGCCACTGTCTTGCATTTCTATTAATAATTATCATTCCTCCCACATTTTGTGTTTCTTTTTTAGGTTCCCATCCATATATACATTCATTTTTTACCCACCTACACCCCAATGAGTTTTACATTTGATTATAGTGTCTTTCGAGTAAATAGTTGATTTGGACCTTTTCAATAAGCAAATAAATTATTTCTTTTGTGCAATCATTGTTCCAATTTCTAATCAAGTGTTTTAATTGATATGACTCAATTGTGTCATAAGGGATGGCCCAAATGAAGAAGTATAGGCCTAGCTTTACATGGATAAAAAGAGCAAGTCTACAGAGAGGAAGCTCTATCATGCATAATCTCAATCTTTATAGGCATATACGATCAGAATCTAGATCATGGGGGACAATTGTGTGCAATAGATTACATGCAAGAGGCTCTTCCACCTCCTTAAAGGGAAGGGGCTCGTTAATAGGACACACAAGTTGAGGTCAAAGCAGTTTGAGAGGTAACAGGCTCTTTCACCTCTTACACCACCTCAAATATCTCTGCCTCTCCTAAATCATTTCATAGGAGAGTGGACGTACTTCACCTCACATTTTGAAGCAATCATGGATAGGATGCATAGAGTGAGAGGAAGTCCTTGTGGTTGCCTAGTGCTCCAATACAACTCCTCTAATGTTGTTGCAATCTATCTTCATGCATTGCTGAGAAATTCGACGAGCATTGTTTTTGACACTCTTAACTCTAGACCAACAAGCCCAAATTCACAAATTGCTACTACAACACATTGCTTGACAAGTTTTGCATGAGCATAGTGCTCATTCGTGTAATTCCTTTGCATCATGAGCAACCAAGCTCTCTTACAATCATATGCTTCCATGATCTCCATAATCCCTACCATTAGGCAAGCACCTCAAGCTGATGTGGGGTACATGAAAAACATTGTGCAAGCCCTTGCATTGCATTTGCTAGCCCATCTTTACTGGCAATAATGCAAGGAGGTCCTATGAGGTCACCCTAAGTTAGTGATGTGGGGTACATGAAAAACATTGTGCTAGCCCTTGCAAGTGCATTGCTAGCCCATCTTAGAACGCTTCCCCGTACATGCTAGTGGGGCTCTCCTAGCCACACTACCAAGCAACTCTCACAACCCCTAGGGCTAGCTGAGAATGCTAGGCTAGCATTGTAGCTCGAGCTCAACATCCTAGAATTTCAAGATGCAATGCCCAAAGCTCCTCATTGGCCCAAATAGCCTCTTTAATGCTCGAACCTCCATGAGGCTTCATAGCGCTGCATTTCTAGAAATGCTGGTAGGGGAGGGGCCTGCTGAGATTTAAGCACTCCGAGCAGGGAGGTCCTCTAAATGCAATGAGGTCTTATGGGATCACCCTAAGTTACTGCTAAAGAAACCCTCTCATATACCTTTGCCTAGGAAAAGGTTAGTTAGTGAAGGGATGTTAATTTTTAACGGTTAAGAATGCACAAGGCAAACGGTCAAAACAATACGACATAAAATTGTTTAAGTTGGACGGTTGAAGTGGTGCGGGCTCTTTGTCCTCTCTTCGAAAATCCCTCTCTCGAATTCATCCCCGCCCGCCTTCATTCATCCAATCTATTCTATTCCTCGATTCCAGAGGGTTGAATTCAAATATCCGCCGGTGATAAGTTTACGCGGTGAGCTCAATCCCCGAGCACGCAACTTCTCCGAAATCCGATTAAGAAAAATGCGCAGGAACGCCTACGACTGAGCGAATGTTTCTGAAGAGGTTATGTTGAGAATCAGGAAAATGCGCAAGCCCGACCCAATCAGAGTACCGAAAATTTATGCGGACGATGGGCGACGTTGAGAACGCGTAGCTTACCAGCTACAGACCCGTAGGTTTTTATCTTAATCAAGAGTACAAACCCAAGACGACATCCTCATCAGCATCAAACGTTCTGGTGCGGTTTTCAAATTCCGGCTAGAGAACTATGCAGCATTACAACGAAAATTCCAAACCAAAGCTTTGAGACCCACATTTGATTGCAAATAAATAACGCAAACGCCGGTTGCCTGGTTGTTGATATCTTCGAAGCTGTACAAAAGAATGATTAAGTGATGATTTCATGGTAGGGGAGAGAACCACAGATTGCAGTGAGCCCCAACAGAAGCCAAAAGGTGGAGAATCCTGTACAATTCGAGGGCGACGTATAGATAGATCCTCAGAGGAGAGCCATTCCGGCTTTGCGAAGCATACAAACTAGATCCGGCTAAGCAGGAGCAAGGATCAATGGTAGCTTGATCCAAAACCCCATCTCAAAAAATTGGCGGACGATCCTGACCATGGCCGTTGATCCCTTGAAGCCCGCGCGTTTGTCAAAGGTGTCTCGTCGTCGGCTTTCCCAAGAGATCCCTGATAAGCTACCAATAGTAGGAGCCGAATGTACGCAGATCCAGCTTTCCCAAGTATTCCCATCGACCATGTGACGAACCTGCAGCGCTTCCTTGTGCTAGTACTGCCGTTACCCAACCTCAGCACTGCTACTCTCAAACGTTTTCTGGGTCTCATCTGCACTCTGAAGTATCTGCGTCTCACACCGCCTCTCAAATTGTAGTCTGGAAGCCCGGACATGATCTGCCAGCCAAAATAAGATCAAAGCTACAGAAAATGCTCCCTGCTGCAGAGGTGCTTCGTTAAACACAATGCAAAAGGAAATATTTGGAATACCTTAGCTGACTCCGAATGCAGGCACAGTTAGCTCGATTCCGAGTTCATCCAAAGAGGAAGCGTCTCCTGACGCAGGTGAAGGTGACTTCAGAGGAGTCTGATTGACCAAAAACAAGCAGATGGTTGAGAACACACCGAGATGGATCCGAGTTCATCGAGGAGGAAGCTGAAGCTTCATGCTGTGGCAGGGTTTATTGCTTCGCAGGCAAAGGGAACCATGGAGACCGTGACGTTTGGCGCTCAACACATGAAAAACCAGGGATAGCAAGCAAAAAGACAGGCAGACAAGACAGAACTAGACGTGTTTATACGAAGAAGCAGCCGCTCAAACAGGGAGAAGGCGTTAGAAAGTGACACAGCAAGCCCAAACAGTTCAAGAGAGTAGCACTTGGGTGGTTGTGAACTATAGTGAACTATGGCTATGGCAATGAAGTGAACTTTGTGGCAATGGCAAAAAAGTGGGAAACAAAATCGAGGAGACTTTAAAATACACTCCACCTTTTGAAAGGGGGGTCCTATAGTCTCTCCTTTAGAGGTTGACCCTCCTCTTCATTCCCCCTCATAGGCCATTTCCATGCGAAGTTTAGCCCGTCCCCATTCGGCTCAAAATCACGCTTAATAGCTGGTAATCGATATTGCTGGCCCAATTTGTGTTTCCAAGCCCCATGGTCCGTCGGGATTCATGCCCACCAACCTCCTCGTCAACCGGCCGTAGGGGATCACCCCACATGCACTTATCATCCACAGTGGCTTTAATGAGAGCCTATTTTTAGCTCGAAACGTGCGGAGTTGGAGTTTCTAGGCACCACACCATGCCCCTAGCTGCCCCTTGGACTCGATGGCATTCTTTACACCAGAATCCCATGCAGACTTGTCTAAGGGCGTCCATTAAATGAGTGCGCCCTTGATTGGCTAGTCGAGTTTAAACTACCAAAGTCATATTATTTTTGCTTATACTTAGCTAGTTCTGCAGCAACTTGAGGCCTTATTTAATGCTATTTCGACTAGTAAGTCATGTGCGAGACTCTGCTATTAGCCCGCTATCTTTGAGATCAGTGTGGCAAGTTGGACATTTGTCCATGGGGACTCACAAAACGATGAGGATCATTAAGTAGTGTCATCGCCCATTGCATACACACCGGCTCTTGGGAGGGAGGGACATCAATCACTCCATTATAGCTCGCTAAAAATAGTATCAAAAGGTAGGGTAGAGGAGGCACCAACTCAAGACAAGGAATTTGTTCATACTGAGAGTAGATTTCAAAGCTCTATGCTGCAACACACCTTGTTAACGGTCTAGCTAAGAGCGGCAGGATATTCCTCTACAACAAGTCAAGAAATGGAATTTCTTTGCTAACGCAGAAACATTCTCTGTAAAACTGAGACTTGTGTCACAAAGAAAAATGTGTTTAATTTTTCTCTAAAAAATGGAAATTCATTTATTCAAAAAAAGGGGAAAGTTAGCCCCACACATGCTCTAAAAGCGTTAAAACAAGATTTTGCTAGCTCCATAGCATATTGTAGAAGACCCAATGCCACCAATTTCAAAATTTTACTTCAATCCAAGCAAGAAGCTAGCCTTAACCCCTGTAGCATGTGAGGAACTATAGTCTCTCCACCTCCTTTCCAAGGAATCCGTTTAGCCTCAAGATAACCGAATTTCATTTAATCCATGTATGTGTGTGGTTGTGTGCATACATATATGCATCCATAGACATTTTATATGTTTGTGTGTGTCACACACTCTCTCTCTCTCTCTCTCTCTCTCTGTGTGCATAAGCATATGCCTATATGCACGCACATGTGCATGCACGTGCACACACAGACACACACATGCGAGAGATGTGCGTGCGTGCTCGTGCACACACACACACACATGCATGCACACAGACACACACATGTAGACATACTTGTAAGTAGACCATGAGATGAGAAGTTAAATGCTCACAATCGCCTTTAACCTCCTCATGGGACATCAATACCTTAAGCACTCCTTTAAGTAGCCATCGTGTTGTAGAGTTAAAGCTTTTAAGACACTCGTCGCTAGCATTCTAGATTTGCTAAGGAATACATGGAATGTTTGCTTCTAGTTTTACAAGACACAATTACAAACCTTGTTGCAACAGCAAGCCAAAGCAATGCTAGCCGCTACCATTATGGGGAGATTCATCATGCAAAACTTTGTTCCCCCTTATCTTTCCCCCTGTGCCCCCCCCCCCCCCTCTCTCTCTCTCACTCTCCCTCTCGCTCTCCCCATGTCTCTCTCGCTCTCTCTCTCTCTCTAAAAAAGCATAAATTGGACCCCCTCCATTATCTGGCCCCCTTCCCATGCCTTTACATAATTTGCATCCCACTACTTACCCCTATCCATGTCACAATACTATCTCCCTTATGTTCAAGTGGATCAATGCTCTCCATAATTGCCTCCCTAGTCTTTGGCTCTCAATTGGCGTACATATCGAAAGATGTTAATCCCCATAAAAGACCTCCTTTTCGGTCAAGATCTTTGAATGTTCAACCATGCACTCCGTGTACTGCGAGCTAATGCTTCGAATGATGCATCCCCCTCCCAAAGCCCAAAAGAGGTCCAAAGTTCTATGTAAGGTCTCCAAACATAGCATATCATTCTTGAATTCCATGTCGTTAAATGACAATTATAAGTATGGTACAATTCTACATAGATTCTTCATCAAATCAAATTATATTCATGTGTCCGTTCTATGAGAAATGTGTAGTGGTGCAATCTATGTTGACCTTTGTTCCTATCCTCAATTTACATAACATATTTATTTCAAATGATGCTTAATTTCTTAGGCTCTCTTTAAATGTGTGTTACACTACTACAATTCACACTTGTTTTTTCATTTTTCAAAAACATAAAATGACTTTACATATTTTTAGAAATTTTGGATTAGAGTCAAATGAAAAGCCATAAAATTTTTGATGTAGGTATGTGGGAATAAATGTCAAAAACTATAGTTGAAATATATGTTGCTATTTGAGGAAGTCTCTTTTTCTTAAATGTTTACTTTGACATTTTTCTTTATTGCTTCTATAGAAATTTCAACACTATGCAACCACAACATCTCTCATCTATAAGCAGTCAATGTGTGATAGGTTGTATGTATTGAGGAAATTTTAGGGGCAATTTTTGGGCCACAATGTGATGCACTGGTGGGTGCTATTTTGAATTTGGGGCGGACTCGCGCTCTCTCTGAAATTTTTCCCAACGTAATGATTGTTGCATTGTCATAATAATGAGATGTAATCTGTCAAAGCTTGCTAGTCTAAACACCACAAATCTTGACACACATCACTACATGAGCAGTTTATCCTCCTTCATGCATTCTCTATGGTGCATCAGGCTATTCACAGTCTATCCTCAATGCATAGTCTAGTTGTCGCGGCTCTATATCAGCTGTCATCTACCCATAGCTTGCCACCCTCTCATCTACCCACAGCTCGCCACCTATCATCTATCCTTAATACTTTTGACGTAGCTTGCCACCTATCATCTCGGCAAGCAAAGTTTCTACGCTAGTCTAGACTCACAAAATCCGAGCATGCAGGTCTATACTCATGAAAATCCATGTAGATTTATCGCGTTGACAAGGTGGCAACTCTGGCTTAGAGACACCACACTGCGTTGGTGCGCTTGGAGTTATTTTAGTGTTGGTTGTAGTTACTCCTAAACCAAGGAAAACATGTTTCCTTGTGCAACCACCTAGACCTTAATTGGTTCGGCCATGCGAGACCCGCATTAGAGTCCCACAATGATAGATTTTTTTTCATATATTTCTCATCATTTTCCCTCGAGGGGTCCACTTTCATGTTGGTATGGCCCTTGAGGGGTCCCCTTTAGGAAGAAGGTCCATATCAACATGTCATATATGTCTAGTGGTATATCTTTATGGTCTGCATCCCTAAAGGGGACCCCTCAAGGGCCATATCGACAATTGCAATTTTAAAAAGCTTAATTTATGTCCTTAGTGAGCCATTAGGAAGGTTTAAAACTATTCGGTGGCTAGAACAACATGTTTTTATAGTGTAATGAGAGTGCAAATAATAGTTTAAAACAAGTGGTTAATAGTTAATCCTAAACCAAGGAAAATGTATTTCCTTGTCCAACCACCACGTGGGTTCTTGGAGCTATTTTAGTGCTGGATGCAATTAATCCTAAACCAAGAAAAATGTAATTCCTTGCAAACAAGGTGCTAGTTCTTGGAGCTATTTGAGTCTTGCTTTCAGTTAGTCCTAAACCAAGGAAAGTGTATTTCTTATGCAACAATTACTTGTGTGATGATTGCAACCAGCAACAACTACACTGGTTGTAGCATATGCCATTTGTGCTTCTTTCATGTGGTAATAGTTTTTGCAATAATAGTATTATATTAAAGTTGAAACAAAAGAGATCACTGACGAGAACAGTATTTTGCTGAGAGCTCATTGAGCAAGAGTTGAACAAAAGAGTTTTTGAGATAATAGTATTATATTAAAGTCATAATAAAAGAGATTATATTCGGTGATGATAACAGCTCAATAATTGCTGAGACCCTCATTGAGCAAAAGTTGAACAAAAGAAATTACATCCAAATATAGTTTTTTCCATAATAGTACTATATTAAAGTTGAAACAAAAGAGAGTACATCCGTCGAGGATAACCACTCAACCATTGCTAAGAACCTCATTAAGCAAAATTTGAACAAAAGAGATCACATCCAAAGAGGATATTATACAACTCAGTCATTACTGAGAGCCTCATTGAGGCTTGCTGATAGACAACAATACATTATCGTATTCATAGAGGCCAACTTGCTACGTCTGAATTTTGGGGAGTTGATGGAGGCAATGTGGAGATTTTTGGGGAGTTGATGGAGAGGCCAAAGATTGTGCACAATTCTAGGCATCAAAATCCAAGGCTGACAACAATACAAGAAAACTCTGTGATAAAATCCTTAGCCCTTCATCAGCATCTACAAGGTATCCATAGAAGATAGCTAAACAGAGGCCAGCTATGTACATGCCATCCAAGGTGATGACGTGGAGATTTTTGGGAGCCGATGGAGAATCCAAAGACTGTGCACAAGTGCAGGCATCTCAAGTCTTATCGAGTGCAACACAATTGCATTGTAGGAAAAACAGACAAGATAGGGATCAGGTTGATATGAGGCTCGGGGGGGTCACTCATCATATGTAACCCTATCACGTGAGTTCAAAAGGAGGATATTTTTTATTCCTAAAATTTATAGAAATAAATATACATAAGGGACTATTTAAAATAGTTTTGGAAAAAATTTACAGATTTGTATAGAAAAGGGGTATACTTTATTAATGAAAAAATTTACAGATAAGGGATTTTAAATCTAGGCCTTGAATGCACGTGATATAGAGGGTTTATACATAGTGACCCCCCCCGAGATATGAGGGGAGCTAAAATTGGGTTCAGCATGAGGTATGGTGATGATGAACAAGTGAAAAGAGATGAGGGCAGTGGAGTAGGGGAGCGGATGAGAGTTGGAAGTAGCGAGCGTGGAGCAAACTAGCCAAATAGCAAAGCAAGGGAGAAGATGAGTGTACAAGAGCTAGAAATGGGGAGCATGGAGCAAAGTACCCAAATAGGATTCTCCATGTTTGGAGCCACAATTAAATAGTAATAGTGGCACGCTACTTAATTGTCCAAATAATAATGAGCCATCTTCAATTAATCAAAATTCAAGCTGCTAATTAGTCACTCATGGGCCATCATGGTGACTGAAAGATTAGCTGCACGTATGCAAGCTCGATGGTGCCATCCAAATAATCATGACTCATCTTCAATTAATCAAAATTTGAGCCACCAATTAATCACATGCATGGCCACTATTTTTATATTTTGTAGCCTTCAGAAGTGAGCAGAAGCCTTCTTTGCCATGCAAAGCTTCACTAGAAGGCCTTTTAAAAATATGGGCTTAAAACTAAGGCCGTCATTTCTAGATATTAGAAGGCTAGAGTAAAATTTTGGCTTCTCATTAAAGTGAGGGCACCGTGATGATTGTCAATTAACTGCACTAAAAATAATCGCATGTAAGCGTGTCCAATTATAGAATCATGAGCTGCTATTTAATCACATGCCATTGTGATGACTGGTAATTAAATGCATTAAAAATAATTGAGAAACATCACTTCTCAATGGTGACATAAAATTGCATGCAAGCCCACCCAAATAATCATGAAGGAGCCGCCATGTCAGTGACTGGTAATTAATTACATGCAAGCTCAGTGGTGCCATCCAAATAATCATGCAAGCCCGATGGTGCCATCCAATAATCATGAGCCACATTCATTTAATCAAAATTTGATGAACCAATAAATGGCATGCCACCTATCCAAATAATCATGAAGGAGTTGCCATGCTTGGCATCATGGGCCACCGTGGTGACTTACCTAATTAACTGCACTCTACTTAATCGCATGCAAGCCCAGTGGTGCCGTCCAAATAATCATGCATTGCAATCAATTAACCAAAATTTGAACCACCAATTTTTTGTGTGCAAAAAAGACTTATGGTTTGCATACAAGGATTAGTTCAAGCCTCTGATGCTTGTTGCAAAGTTGTCTTACTGTTCAATGGTTTAGCCATAGGCAATTAATCATATGCTTGGCTAACCACCATGGTGACTGCTAGATAGGCCTCAACAAACCATCTTGGTGGCCTTCACATGGACCACCGTGGTGGCCCTCACTCTACTTAAGCCTCCACTATTCCATTTTCTTCACCATTTTTGACTCCTTTCATCGTTTCCTTTTGACCTTCTCCCTTGTGCTCTTACTCGTTCGCTATTTCTGACTCTCTTCACCATTTACTTTTGACCTTTCTCCCTTGCACTCTTCCTACAAATTCCATCCCCTCTCACAATGGATCCCGCTAGACACATCAAGCTACAAAATGTTTCATCTTGCTCCTCCATTTTTGCATAGTTCAAGAGCTTCTCACACAATCTTTCCTCCCCCTTTGCATAGTGCAAGAGCTTCTCACGCAAAATTTCCTTCCCCAAACTTGAAATCATCATGACATATCAGAGCTTCTCACACAAACGTTCCTCCCCTATTCTTGAAATCGTGACATACGAGAGCTCCTCACACAATCTTCAAAAGCCTGATTTGGATTCTCTCACCAACTTCACCAAGTTGATAGATGAATTAAACATGGAGGGATACATTGTTTGTCAAAGTCGGAGGACTAACATCAGTGAAAGTATGATTGAAAAGGCAATAGGCATTCCTAGATGTGATTCACAAGAACAGTTTTTAGGGAAGTTATGGAAGCGAAAGGACAATGCTAAGATTAGTGCAAATGGTGGAGTCAAGGTTTCAAGCTTGTCAATAGATGTTTAGATGTGTTGAAATAGATAAGGTAGTATTTTCCTGATACGAGAGAAATTGTGAAATTCTAGTATGTTCAACCAACAATAGACCAATTGAGTAGACGTACGGTCTCTTTCTCAAGAGCAATCTCTAGGATGATGAGTAACTTGAAGAATTGCAAAGATGGCAAATCCAAATTGTCATCTTAGCCAAATCCAAGTTGATGGGGACTTCCCTCAAATCATTTTTGAGCAATACGATAAGAAGGTGACTTTTATACATATGAAAGCCATCAATGCAGCAAAGACAGTGCTACATGAGAGAATGCTCAAGGAGTGTGCAGAAGCCAAGGGACAAGAGGTAGAAGTGAAGGCCTTGCAAGCACCAGAGCAAGCTGAGGTAGCTAAGAAAATGGATGAGATATAAAGGCATAGAAGAGAAGAAGAAGAGAAGTGCATCAAGCTATCTATCAACAGCTTGATGAAGTTGGGATGGATGGGGACAATGTGGAGCAAGAGCCAGCAGGGATGAGAAAACTTCTTGAAGATTGAAGAGCTAAAAAGGAGGTCTTTACAAATGCCTTTGCAACATGTAGAATGCATTGAACATTGATAAATATGGAATGATAGAGGAACTGAAAAGAGAGAATGTTGAAACTAGAGCATTGATGCAAGAGCTACGAGATAGCTTCAAGGCCAAGAAGGATGTAGATCAGGTAGAAAGTAGCCACAGTGACAGTGGTGGAGAATACAATGAGAATGTGCAATATTGGAAAGATAAGTACAATTCCCTACAATTGAACTACACTAGGGTTGTTTGTGAGCTTGCCATGGATCTTGAAAGTTTTGAAAAGAAGTCCACCACCCTGACTGAAACCCAACATAGAGTGGATGTCTTGGAAGATGCCTACATAGACATTGCTAAACACTTTCACCAACTTCTAGAGCTATTGCAAAAGTGAGCAGCATGTGGAGGTGTTGAAGTAGAATGTCCGCACCCTCAGATGAGGCAGGAAGAAATCAAGAAATAGCTTGTTGATGTACAAGGGCAGACTATGGTATTGATAGCCGCAATAGTTAAATCGGATGACTATCCCCTTGAGATGCAGTAGGGTCATATGTGCCTAGTCTACCATGGGCACATCATAGATGAGTGCATAATGTAATGGCCCAAGTATGTCCACCCTCTGCATGTGTTTTTCTTTGGGTTGTTTGTGGATGCAACCTCAAAATGCAAAGATTGTCATTTGCCACTGCCCAAGTCGTGGTAGATCAATTGTGCTTGCCTACTATAGCTATCCATTAGCAAGAAACTAGATGTTGCAAGAGCATTCACCATTTGTCTCCAGATGTTGATTTAAATGTATATATTTTATCATATCATGACCTTCATGTGAACAATTTGCTTGAACCATGCCACACGTTTGTACGAATCTTTCAACACAAGACTTAAGGAGTGTTTTGTTGCATGTAGATGCATTTAAATTTTGAACTTCCACAATGACATATGCAACTCTCTCAAACCATGGGGCAGGTTTGAAGGCACCAAGGGTGGTGCATATAAAGGATCCTCACGGGCACCCCTATTCTAGACAACTACCCATACAAACTTAGGAGATTGAGGCTCTATGTAGACCAACCCTCTAGGAATTAGGGATGGTAGTGTCTATCTCTATCATCCTCATATCTAGCCCTCCTAGCTAAGAGAGGGCTCTTGCACGTGTCTCCATCTCTTGATGGAGCCACATTCCATGCTCCAAAGGAACCAGTTATGCCATAGTCCCATTGTGCCCAATCGATGTGCATGGGTTTCCCTTGCTTGTAACCCTCTTGATCCCAGAGTTTTAGGTGCTAGAGAAGAGGCTAGCTCTTAAACTCCTCTTGACATTGAGGAATGGATTGGATGAGTCCCTTGGATAGAATTGCCAAACCCTATATAAATTCCTCATCAATGTTGTCCTTTGCTATATGAGGGTGGCCTTAAGAAGATCCACTGATGAGAATCCTACTGCCACTATCCTCCTATGCAAGAGGTTGTTCCTAAGAAGCCCTCATTGAAGTAAGAGCTTCTAGGGCTCTAATTTTAGGGTGATACCACACTCTACATGCTTGTCCCAGCAAGGTTCTTTTCTGCATCTTTGGATCAATGATGCCAAGCCCTTTCTTTGAATCATCATTCACCAAGAGACACCAGTACTAGTGTTCTTGGTGCCATCCAAATATTTCCATAAGAAATTGCACACCAAGCTATTTGACCAGGTTCCCCATGCTTCCCCGGTGAAAACAACAGCAAGATGATATGTTCTAGGTCATGGCCGAGACAACTTGGTTGGACACAAGGGCTTGCTCTACTAAAGAGAGTTTGGTCAGCTCCAGTATGGTAGCTTGTGTTGCACACTCCCTAGCATCAAAGCTACCTATTTCTCAATTGAAATATTAATGCCCACTTGACATCCTAAGTACATTGTTGTTTGGACCCACAAGATCCAATGGAATTCAAGAGAGTCTTGCCATTCAAAGATCTCCTACATCTCCTCAGCCATTGTGAGGGAGACAATTGATTTGGTCTAGTTAATTTGTTACAAAATTGTATTTCCTATATTACTTGCTATGGATATTATTTTATTTTTAGTAGTGTTGACTATGGCAAAGGACCTCCACACCAGATGTGACGAAAGTTCTAGTGGATGCTTTGTGTGGTTTAGTTGGGGATGCCTAACTAACGTGTGCTTTTGCCATGCTAGATGGTCGGTATTGTGGAGTGATTCCATGTTAATACTTATGTCACTAGTGTTTTTGGTATTGTGTTTGATTATAACTTTGAATGCAATTATATTAGGATTGATTAATTTGGTGGAACTAATGACGAGGATTGGAGTTAGTGCCAGGGCACTGATTGATGTGTCATAGTGCATGCTAGATGGACATCGACTAATTCTATATTTCCTTAATGTCGTAAACCTTGGGCAAATACTTTTGTTAGAGGACATAAATCATCTTTGGGTGAATCAAGCCCAAAGAGGCTATGTAAAAAGCATCCCTTATTTTGGAGAGAGAGGGATAATTTTTGCTTTTAAGCTTTAATGGGATATCTTAAAGACTCTAGATGAGGAAGTATGACCCACCCATCTGGGGGGGGGGGGGGGGGGGAAGATTGTACCCTGTTGGTTGTCGTTGTCTCTTTGTACTTTGGTCATCTCTTATAAGTGGTGCTTTGTGTGTATTGGACAATTCCTCTTTTTGGTTTCTTAATCCAAGCCCCAAATGCATCTAGTGCACCCTGGACTCTCTCTAGACTCTCTAAAATAAATAATTTCCCTTAGGGGGGCTAGCTACAAGGAAACCTTATTTGCTTCTATTACTAGCACAAGGGTTTTTATGTTTCTATGATTAGATTTTTGACACATAAGTTTTCATCTCTCCTTTATCATGGTTACTTTATTGGTGTCGAATAATGGCTAGATGCTTGAGTTTGTGGTGATGACATGAGCTTGGATTCCCACTCAAGCAAGTGCCAAAACCCCCCCTATCCTTTTTTATTATGCCACTTGACAGGACTCATCATCTCATAATGCAAGAAAGAGGGAATGTACTCCGTCTCCTAAATTGGGCTAGGATTGAAGTGATGCATAAAATTTCTGAGTGTTTTCTACCTGATTTTGTATTCTCTAGTGAGGAAAGGATAGACGATGACATTTTTTTAACTGAATGGTTTCCTCTTTTGCATGAAAAAGAGAAGTCCTCAATTCTTTCTAGCCACCTCGCTCATCCTCATCAAATTATCACTCCCCCTTGCTAGCATGTCAAAGGTGTGCACCAAAAAACTCCTTGGGACCAAATAAACCCCATGCAGGATGTCCATGCTATGCTGGAGCCCTGTAGATGACTTGCTCTTTTTTCAAGGGCCTAAATTGAAAGAAAGGCACACCATCTATCGAACTCATGCCAAAAATCAAAGTTCAAAGCCAATGATCAAAAGAGAGAAGGTGTTGAAGGAAGAACAATCATTGTCTGGCCAAGTGGTTCTTTTGATGGAGAAAATGGAATCTTTGTTTTGGGTGATGTCCAATAGTCAAGCTTCATACTAGTGTCCTTAAGGAGACGGTCAAGTGGTTAAACACTAACATGGTTGTTGGTTATATCCATGGCCCTAACCCACTTGTGACTTATCTTGAGGGGTGTTTTTGTTTTTGAAAAATTGGAGATGGACAGACGGTAATAAAAAATGGTATTTGGACAATTTGTAATCAACTGCTTTCATTATTGATTCTAACCCGGATATGCCCCTCCCATAGAGGCTCCAATGTTGGTTAAATTTTTAAGCCTCCCACTAGCCTATTTTCTAGATAGAATCTCTTGTGCCCTATTCTTGGGGCGCCAACTCCCTTTTGTAAGAAAACCTATCAAAATCTTGAGTATGAGATGAATTTAGCAATATGCCATGAGTAGAAATTATTCAAATTAACATGGTTGTGTTCTACACTGAAAGAGCTTCAAATATGTCTTTACACCTTGAAATTTGGATCACATGAAAAAGTTACATTAATTTGAAAGGAGATAGGTTTTCATATTTTAGTATAATCTTTATTTTACCCCCCCTCATCCAAAAGACCCCCCCCCCTTGGGCCTCACATATTATGAAAAATATGTACGAATCTTAAACTCTTGCATATTTTTCAAGGTATATATGGACCTTGTCCACCCATACCCTAGATTTTGAACGAGGGTAGTAACATATTACATATTGAGTTGGTGCCCTAGGGCCCCATTAGGACAACTCCTTGGGAATGAGTAAGAAAATTTCATCAGCCCCAACAACAACGCCCATGCACATATGCCATGATGGATTTTTCAATAGAGCCCCTAAGGTTTTAATGTTAGAAGATGGACAAGGTACGAACATGATAGATTTTATTTTTAGAAGAACATTTTGAATTCATGTGCTTATGTGGGGCAAGATGCCAAAGATTGCATAAAGTAGATCCATAATTGTCTCAAATGGCAATAAAAGTGTCGCCTCTTACTAAATGTAATGTTTATATCACCTTGGGAAGAGGCATTTCATACATAAAACAATCAACAAAATATATAGCAGATGTATTGTGAAAGGTTATAAGAGAGATAGCTGCAACGGGGGGTTGAGTGAGTTATCGCACTATGATTTGAGAGAGGAGATGGATGGATTTAAAATAGGAGTAGCCTCTTTTTCTCCCATCCTGGACCATGGCCTCTAGACCTTGGTAGCCAGAATGGGTTCTCCTTTTTTAGGGATTTAAAAACATGGAAGGATGACATGTGTCCTTGTCCCCACGTGGTCCCCACCTCCTAAACACATGAAATGATGCCATGTGTCCTCTTCCACCTAAACCCATCCCTAGTTCTCTATGGCAAGCAGCCTAGAGGGAAGTTTGGTTTTCTTGAGCCATCATTGAGCCATGTGTATAATTTTGATCCCTTGATTTTAGATTAATCTAAAGGCACAAAACAGGCCTTCCAAAAAAAACAATGTTCATTTGCTTTTAAAAAATCATTAGGTTGTTGTGGGACTAAAAATCTAGTGCACACGCTTTTGTCACGGAGACTACATATTTCATTTGCATTCAAAATACCTCCAGGGTGATGCTTGAGGAGAGCCTCTTCTTGTCTCTCTCGCCCACAAATCCTTCACACAAGTACACTCTCATGTTGTTGAAGGCAAATTAGATGTTCTCCCCTTACCTATCATTTCCTATCGCAATGAGTTTGCCCTAGTTCAGCAACTTCTCTCTTGAATTCTCTAGCCTTGCTCCCTAGTTGTCTGGTTCTAATTGGAAACTTCTGCCTTACCATTCACTTCCACCAAGTTGCAAGCGACATCGGAGCTCTCCGGATGTCGTTTGCTTACCTACAAGCATTACGCTCCAAGCTAAACCTATTGATAATTTGAGTCTCTTGGCCGAACACGTCCTAAGCAGAAGAGCTGCAAGCTTCACCGACCTCACTCCATGTACGAGGCTATCAAAGAACAACAATGAAGCTGACTGGATGTATATTTTCGCAAACCAAAACTACAAAAGAGCGGCAATTTTTTATGAAGCTAGGGAAACAACCCAACATGGTTTGCCCATTTGAGTCTCTCTTGCTGTTGTTCGCCTTCATATTTTAGAGGTACGTCAACCAATGTGAGGAGAACGGAGGGCTTCTACCGTATTCAGAGTCACGGCTACGAATCCCACGAAGCTTAAACTCAAGCTAGGGTACTGGAAAGTGGCTTGACGAACGACTGGCTTCGTTGCCGCTTCCACCTCCATTGTTCCTCTCAGATTCTCATCCAAAATAGTCGAGACAAGTGAGCACCACCCCATCCCAAACGCTCGTCAGTTCATGGTTTCCTCATAATTCCTGCATTTTGGACAGCTGGGAGATCTTGGATTAGCGAAACAGGTAGATACGATGACTCTAGGCTGAAAAGTGTTTGCGATTGAAGCAGACGCTTGCCAGCCGGTTAAATCGAAGATGCAACATACAAGCAATTTCAAACAGTCTATAATTTTTATAGTTCGAATCCACCATCTTAATCATTACGCTTTTGAGCTCGCAAAATTTTTCAACTCTTCCTTGCATAAAAGGATCGTATGATACTCCTACATGTGCTTGTCATGTCAGCTTGCAGTTTGGTTGTAGCAGCTTGTTTCACATCAAGCTTATAGGTCCAAGTTTAATTTGTAAGCTTCTTTTCTAATCAACTCTTATTCGCTTGGTTCATATCAAGCTTGCAGTTTGGTTCGTGATCAACAGTCATACCATGGAATAATTTCACTTATTTGCTTGGGTCCCGAAGGAACATGGTTGAGAGAGGGAGAGAGAGAGAGAGGATAGGCTAGGGAGAGAGGAAGTGATACTCAAAAGGAGACATAATGAAATGGAAATGAAATGACTAGAGAAATGAACAAAATGAAAGTACTCACATGTAGACCAAAGAGCTTGTAGCTTGATACTTGATTGATTTGACACTAGACAAGTACAACTCTTATATAAGAGCACACACACACACATATGAACACCTATGCATATGGGATAACTCCCAATATGACACGTGGCATCCATAGGACTCACTAGACTGTAAAACACCTACTAGACACCTAGTACACTCATTTTTTACTCACTTTGGCTTCATATTCCAACACCCCCCCATGAAGGCAAGGTGAGAGACTACTAGAATGGAACCAAGAACAGAACATGACAATGATGGTCTAAGGTGAGGGACTATTGGAATGGAACCAAGAACAGAACATGACTATGACGATAATCAAACTCTGCACCCTATATAACTCAAAGGCTAAAGTCTGAGCGTGTTCAAAGGTTGATCCAAGCACTCTCATGGCTTGAGACTCAACATGCTTAGAGGCTCACGTTATAGCATGGCTACATGACCAGCTCATAGGTCTAGGAATACACCAACATCCTGGAACTCAGCTAAGCCTAATAACAAGACCTACCAAAGCCAATACATGGCTCCCACAATACATCCCCCTCTAAACCTATCAAAGCCAATACATGGCTCCCACAGTACATCCCCTCCTGGCTCCAGGGGCTAATGAGAGACATGGAGCCACACACCAAAACAAAATAGGAAATTACATCTTTTTAGGAGGACTATCCAAGGCAGAGAACCTTTGACTCAACACACATGATTTATTTGCATTCATTTTGGGGGACAACCTAGGCCAGAGTACCCGTGACTCAAACAAGAAAGTAGTAAAGGTATATTTCATTCATTTTATGCATAGCAAGGGCAGAGAACCGATGTGCTCGAAGTAGCTGCCACACAAAATTGTGCACATCCTACTCATCGATGATGTGTCGAAGATGCTCATGTCGAGGATGCCTCGAAAGATGTGTCGATGAAGACCATGGAAGCAACCACCAAGGGAAATCACATCATGAATCTCAATGTGCCGATCAAAGAGTCACCGAATGCATAGAAGAGGCTAAAAAAAAAGAGCAAAAATGTATTGTAGAAAATGAGGAGGTGTGAAAAGATTATTCCCTGGCTGTCGAAAGCCTCAAGTCAATGTACCGGAGTGTTGGTACAGTCGAAATGACTTGTGGGTAAGCTTGAGAAGCTCAAATCATTGGTGGAGGTCACGGGAGTCCAAATCTGAGCAAAAAAATGCCAAAAAGCAGCCTAAAACTGCTCGGAATCGCCTTCTGACGCTTGACAGACTCTTGGCACTATCGCGCATCTGCTTGCAGAGGTCCGTATGGACGTACGGATAGCTGTACGGACAAAAAATCAAAATTTGTTTTTTCTTGAAATGGTGCAAGACAGGGTCGTTATGTTTGGTCAGTGCCAAAATGTCAAAAAACGTCAAAATCAGACCTGAAAAGGTCAAAAAACAGCCGCTGGACTGCTCCAAAACAAGTTTGTGGTGACCAGCTGACGAGGAATGTCCGCCAATGCTAAGGAAGAACCACGAATTGATGCGGGAGTGAGCTAAACTCACAAACGAGGACTAGGAGCAATCACTAGGGCACCAGAGTACTTGATGTGGCGAGGAACCATGGCGAGGCTAAGGGAAGGGAGGCTCTACCTTAGAGGAGAGGGGAGCTTCCATTTGTAGGCTTCTCTCATCCTCTAGATAGAGCAAGAAGAAGGGGAAGGTAGGAAGGGAGGCTCTGATACCAAATGAACGAAGATGGTGGAGAGAGGGAGAGAGAGAGAGGATAGGCTAGGGAAAGAGGAAGTGATACTCAAAAGGAGACAAGGAAATGAAAATGAAATGACTAGAGCAATGAACAAAAATGTAAGTACTCACATGTAGACCAAAGAGCTTGTAGCTTGATACTTGATTGATTTGACACTAAACAAGTACAACTCTTATATAAGAGCACACACACACATATGAACACCTATGCATATGGGATAGCTCCCAATATGACACGTGGCATCCATAGGACTCACTAGACTATAAAACACCTACTAGACACCTAGTACACTCATTTTTTACTCACTTTGGCTTCATATTCCAATAGGTCCTAAAGCAATTCATAAAGCTTGTTTTCTGATCAGCACTCACAAATAAGTTTGTTCTCTGATCGGCACTTCAGTTCACATTCACTTTAGTAATGCAGTAACGAGATGGATTTGGAGCTCTGATGGGAAGACAATGAGGTGCCATAGGCCAGCTAAGAGATGGCTTTGGAGCTAACGAGAGGCTATTTGTGCTATGCGTCCTTTTTATTCCAAGCAATTGCTTTTGGTAATCCTCCAAGTCGTGGAGTTTCTTGTGGTCATGAGCCACACAGTAGAATCGAATTGGCTCTATCAAATTGCCCAGGGTTGCATAAATTTCTCGTGAGGTTACCGGATGTGGTGGAATGTTTCCGTTTAGTTGGTTTGCCTGGAGATGCAAATACTGTAGGTGTAAAAGATCATTACCTATGCTCTCACTACTGCAAACAAGGTACCAACAAGGGCTGGCAGATTGAGAAGAGTCAATAGAAGGAAACATCACAGTGTGGTTCGCCCCCCTTTGCAGGGCCAAAAACTACCAAGGTTAGATTATTCTACAGAACTTGCCCTCGGAGGATTTCTTGTGCTCAGGTTAGTATCGCCAAAAGACAATGAGGATTTGAATTTTGCCTAGCGCGTTGCTTATAGTGATTTTATCGATGTTCGACTATGATTATGACTATTGACATTTAGGTAATATGCCAGTATCTTATCCATTCGCAAGACTTATCCTCGGTGCTAATATTTTCAGCGTTGATATTCTCGACATTATCTCAGCACCCAGGGAAGGGCCTGTTCTTCCCTCGGATTATAACTCTTTGGGGAAGGAAGCACTCCGCCTCCCTGCCCATACTATTATATATTATTTTATATATTTTTTGAATTGTTCATCCATTCGAAATTGCTTGTTTTCAATCTAAATTCTTACAATATTCCTCTCTTTTAATGCATGTTATCGATGTAGAAAATCTAAGATGGATGCAAGATCAAAGGATGACGACACCTTTATTCATATGGTCGTAGTCCATGTGACAATATTGTATAGCAACGAGGATCCATTATTGTATCGTCTTGTTCATGTATTTGTTGGACTTCAGCTTCCAAAAACCAATAACAAATCACCACCCTTGACATTTGCAGGGAGGATCCTAAGGGTCCCTGTGTCACGTCTCATGTCCACATTTTTTACTCATTCTCTTTTTTCCTTCAAAAATTTGACAAAATGCTAGGATTCGGGTTCAATTTAGAGTTAGTGGTTAAGTGCTCTATGACGAAAAAGGCTAGTTTTTTGTTAGCACAAGGTGGGATGGGAATAGGATAGAAATATGAATGCATTCGATTTCTTCCCATGTGCTAAGCCCCTTATTACTTGAATTGCCACCTTGTTGACATTCTGGCTGGTGGAGCATGAAAGTTCTGTGGTTCATGTCTCCGGATGTTGTATCTGCTGGGTTACGGCTATAGTTTTGTGTAAGATCTTGTGTCTTTCTAATTATGGGCTCGCAATTTAGGCTGGATTCCTTTGGCTCCGGCAGAGACGCATGTGTTTTCCACAGGAGTTCGCCTCAGCTCAAGCAGAGTAAGGAAATTTATATCCTTACGGAGGAACTTAACGAGCGTCCAGTGTTTAAGGCAAACAAGTTGCTGCAGTTGTACGTGAAGCGTGGGAGCATGATCGACGCTCAACATGTCTTTGAGAGCATGCCTAAGCGCAATGTTGTGTCTTGGAACATTATGATCCTAGGGCATGCCAAGCAGGAAGAGGGTGCGAGGGCTTTGGAGTTTTTTGCATGGATGCACCAGGAGGGCGTCCAACCAAACGATCGTACCTTCGTTGGTGCATTGAATGCTTGCAGTAGCCTGGCAGCTCTGGAAGAGGGCAAACAAGTTGAAGGGAAATTTACAAAAATGGAGTGCCTCTCAAAAGGTAGAGCCATCCACTCCCAATTGTTAAAAAGTGGCTTTGAGCTGGATCTATTCGTTGTAAATAACCTGGTAAACATGTACTTAAGATGTGGTAACATGGAAGATACATGGCGTGTCTTTGAGGGTTTGCCTCTTCGAAATGCAGTCACGTGGAATACCATGATTCTGGGGTATGCCAAGCTGGAAGACAGTGCCCTGGCGTTGGAATTGTATGCACGCATGCATCAGGAAGGAGTCCAACCTGATGCTCGAACGTTTGTTGCCACATTGAAAGCTTGTAGTGGCCTGGCAGCCCTTGAAGAGAGGAAACAGGGTAATGACAAACGTGTCAAAATAGGTTGCCTGTCGAAAGTTAGAGCCATCCACTCCCAAGTCGTGAACAGTGGCTTTGAGTCACATGTATTTGTAGGAAACACGCTGGCAAATTCATATGCAAAATGTGGGAGCTTGCAGGATGCATGGCATGTCTTTGATAAATTGCCTCACCGTGATGTGGTTACGTGGAATACCATGATTGTGGGGTATGTTGAGCAGGAAAGCAGTGAGCTTGCTTTGGAATTATATGTGCAGATGCACCGGGAAGGTGTCCAACCGGATGATGTAACCTTTGTTGGCACATTGAAGGCTTGCAGTAGCTTGGCAGCACTCCAAGAAACAAAGCAAGCTGATGGAGACTTTGCAAAAACAGAGTGCCTAGCAGAAGGTAGAGGCATCCATTCACAAGTGGTAAAGAGTGGCTTTGACATGTATCTATTTGTGGGAACCGCCTTGCTGGATGTGTATGCCAAGTGTGGGAGTATGGAGGATGCACGGTATATCTTTGATGAGCTGCATGACCATGACGTGGTTACATGGAATACTATGATCTTGGGTTATGCTGAGCAAGAAGAAAATGCGGAGGCTTTTAGCTTTTATGCCCGAATGCAAGAACAAAGTCTTTCACCAAGTAGTTTTACCTTTGTTGCCATCCTGAAAGCATGTGGCAATGCAGCAGCCCTAGAAACTGGAAAAGAATTGCATTCTCAAATTAGCAGGGTTGGTTTGGAGGGTATCGCAATTGTGGCAACCAGTCTTATCGACATGTATGCTAAATGTGGGAGCATGGTGGATGCTCAACAGCTATTTGATGGATTGTCCACAAGGGATGTTGTAGCATGGAGTGCATACATTGCAGGATATGCCCGTCAGGGAGAGAGTGAAGTTGTGTATGATTTGTTGGAAAGAATGCGACAGGAAGGCATACAGCCAGATGGTTTCACATTTCTTAGCATTCTCACTGTATGCAGTCATGTGGGTCAAGTGCCAATGGGCCAGGAGTACTTTGAGGCCATGAGCAATCAGTATGGCATTGCCCCGACCATTGAGCACTATATTTGCATGGTTGATCTCCTCAGCCGTGCAGGCCAAGTGGACGAGGCAGTGGCGATGGTGGAAAAGATGCCTTTTCAACCTAATGTTGTTGTATGGTTGACCATCCTGGGTGCTTGTCGAACATGGAAGAATTTGGGTTTTGCAAGGCATGCATTTGAAAATCTGGTGAGACTAGATGAAAAAGTTCCTGCATCATACGTCTTGATGGCAAACATATATGCCGCTGCTCACATGCAGTTGGACCTTGATTAGATCCAAGGTAATGAGAACAAATGCACAAGCATGGATGAAGCCAGGGAAAAACTGGTGGACTGAACCTTAGTGGTACATACATCTATGGTAACAAATACAAGACATCCCCAAAGCAAAGACATATATGCAATCTGAAATATCTTTTCTCTGAAATGGAGGAGGAAGAATATGTGCCCGAGTCCAACCATGTTTTGCAGGATAAACCTGATGATGAAAAGGAAGTGCACTGTGTGGGCACAGTGAGAAACTGGCTATTGCTTTTGTACTAATCAATACACCCCATGGAACGCCCAGACGGCTATGTGATGGCTGTCACCAGGCCATGGGTCTCATATCAAAGATAGAACGGCAAGATATTATTTGCAGAGATGCAACTCAAATTCACAATTGTAAGGATGGAAAGTATTCTTGTGGGGACTATTGGTCATATCTGCAATTATAACAGTGTACGTCTCTTGTGGAGTCTGTCCTGGTACCCTCTGTGTTGGTGCAATGGACCCTGGTATGATGGTCCTAAGAGTGGTGTTCCAGTCGAGCAATTTTGGAGATGCACTGACAGCAGGTGTTCGGATCTCAAGGGTAGAGTTCAGGATTTGATTGGGGAGAATATTGGCCAAGTTCAGAAGTTTTCGGACCTCCCAAGATGGTGAAAGAATATTATCCTTTTCCTTTACCAAGATTGATGACAATGGTCTTGGATGATCTGGGGAAGATCAGCAGCCCACCTTAGAAACAGGTTGTCTGCCAATGTTCTCTCTCTTCGAGGAATGATACGGATGAAAACGTAAGGTTTGCCGTCCTTACTAAGCAGTTTTCCATTGCTGGGTTTCCTTTCTCAAGGTTTGTGTCTCCCTCTAATAGTTGAGCACCACGTTTTGCTTTGCAGCTAGCACTTCAAGTTTTTATGCAATAAGTGGGGGAGCCTTGGAAACTTAAACCTCAGCAATTCTGACTCAGCAGAAAATATCATTTTACCAGGGATTTGCAAGGAAGGCGCAGCTTTAGACTTGGCCCAATGGTAGCGGTCATACAGAGATGAAGAGGTATGTAACCCAAGGCAAAGTCTTAAATGAAGTGGAGTGCACACAAGGTAGACGTGCTGTCTGGTGAATCAAGGTAGGTTCAGGGACCTTTCAAGATAGGTGGAAGGAAATTGTTCGTTTTCTTCAATCACGACGGATGTTGGTTGTCTAAGATGAGGAAAGGGTCAGCAGCCCGCCTTAGAAAAGCACCAATGTTGTTTGGAATGGTACTGATGAGAGTGTAAGGTTTGCTTTGCTTATTAGGTGATTTTCTGGTGTTTAGTGCCCACCTCTAAAAATCCTGTCTCTCCAGCAATCTTTACTACATTATGCTTTGCAAGTAGCTTCAGCTCACCCTAGCCAAAATATATCAACTTCAAATCTGATCACCGAGCTTATTGGAATGGGAGGCAACACAGTCACCTAGACTGAACCATCAGCTCTGATACTATGTTGCAATGAGGCAACAATTAATAGAATTGGTCTTTGCTATAACTTTGAAAGAAAAAATACAAAATATATATATCAAAGGTTGAATAATGTTAGAAGTAAATCTTACTTAAAAATCAAAGATATGCTTGTCAAGCCTTTGCCTATGGACAATCTTCCTTTTAGATTATTGCACAAGATTATAGGATCATTGGAGCTACGGGCATAGTTACAAAGGAACATCGTTCCCCCCTTCTGGAACGAAGGGAAAAGCCAGGTGGAACTGGAATGCTTGGAACATCAAATTTATACAAAAATTTCTTCTCATATATTAGGGATATTGGAAATTGTCTTCTCATATATTAGGGAAGCATTTAGTTATCCACATACTAGAAGCGTAGATTATGAAGCGTAGATTATGAAACGTTCCAAATGTTGTTTTTTGGGCCCTACAAAGGTTGTAAGAGATGTATGTGCTTATTTTTTGCTAGTCAAGTCCAAGTTTGTTCATTTGGTCAAGTTGACCATGGTTAATCTTAGGGTTAGTGGTTGTTTAGGGATTTCTAATGTGTTATTAGGGTCAAGTTTTTGTCCTCTTGTGGATACTAAGTGCTTTCGTCTTTTATTGGATATTTCTGTCTAGAGATGGTGGCTCTCTTTGTCTCTTAGTACTACCCTTTGGTCAAGTTGACCATGTTAATAGGTGGTTAGTGTTAGGATTAGTGGTAAATTTTTAAAAATCTTTTTTCTTGGATTAGTGGTAATTGAAGTCATTGTAATGAGTTTTAAATTTAGATTTTTGTCTCTTTGTGAGGGTCTTGAAGTGACCTTGTCACTTTGTGTGGATTAAGTTTTTGGCCTTACATGAGGGGTAGTGAATTATATTGTCTTTTAGCTTGTACGACACCACGTTTATTAAATATTATTTAAATGAGGGTCTCTTATACATCCCCACTTAAATTTAATGGTCCATCTCCTCTTTCACCTTTTCTGTCTCTACTCTTTTCAAAATTCACCCTTTTAGCACTCTCCTTCTCTTTTACAAGCAAAGGCTCTTGGGCCCATAGGGTGCCAAGGCATATTGCTATTCTTTGCATCTCTCTCTACTAGCGGAAATAGCGCTTGTGTTAACCATATTAAAGTGCTTGGGACAAGCTTGGCATTAGGAGGTGGTCCTAATCGGTTCCCAAATAGTGCTTGTGTTAGCCTCGTGCCTCCAAGGCTTAGGTGATTTGGGGCTCAAACTCCCTGAGCGCCCTCATGCCTTAAGACATTTGGGGCTCGAACCCCATAAATGAGGCTCAAAACTTGGGGTGGCAAGGCTTAACTCTTGCGAGACACTTAACAGCTTGCACAGTTAGAACGTATAATGTGTGCACGTTGCCTAGATGCTTTGGTCTCTGAATATTTAGAGATCGAACTATTTGAGTTTGAGTTATTCTCCTTGGCTATTTTCATGGGCGTAGACTTGAAATGTGCTTGTTGCCTGTAATCTTTGGTCTTGGGTATTAGCTGGAACATACAATCTGTGCACGTTTCTTGGAGTCTTTGGCTTTTGGATATTTGAGGATCAAACTTCCTGAGTTTGAGCTGTACTCCTTCCATGTGCACGTTGCCTACAATCTTTGAGTTGTACTTCCTGAGCTTGTCCTTTGAAGTAGATCATGAAGCCTAATCACCTCTAATCAACTGATTACCCTGTGTTCGGTGACTGTACTCTGTGGATGTTAACATGTCCTCTTTCTTGTTGCTGATCCATCCTCGGGTCAGCTGTGGTGGAGGAGGTTGGTGGTGAGGATTGCTTGTAGGATTGCGTAGCGGTCCAGCTATCATGGAGTGAGGCGAGCGAGGTACAAGCGATACTTCCAAAAATGGGTGGCGCGCATATTCTCGTACGTGCAGATGTGATGTCCATGAAGATTGTGGATGTGGAGGTAGAGGAGGAGGTCTTGGAATTGCGTAGGACCGATGTCGGGATTGAAGACAATCTATTGTTTAGATTGTGGAGGGGTGACTATGGGCAGGGAGATCGTGAAGGAGTAAGAGGAGGAGGTTGTTGAAATGTACTGCTGCTACATCGGCAAGATCTAGAACTTAGCCATACATGTCGTTGAATGACTGGAGGTGGAAGAAAAATCCCTATTGAGTCATCTCTTTGGGAAAGTTATACAACATATTGGGATCCTTCTTCTCAAGTTCTCTGAATTGGGCCCAAGTCCATCACCATTCCATGGGCTTATACAGGGGGTGGATTCGGCGATCTGCATGGGCACTGCAGTAGTATCTCCAAAGTTTCTCTAGCTTCAAGAAGGTTAGTTGCCATTGTGTCTGTAGACCTCGGCATCTACATTGATGGTTAAGGCGGGAGCATCGGGGGCGCGAGGCTGTATCCTCTTGTGTGCTTTTGATGAGCGTGTTGCGAGTCATCGAAGGACTGTGTGATAAATTGTGTGAGGGGGCACACATCAAGAATTTCGTAGAGATGGAGGTGGGAGCCCTCAAGCTGGTGCTTCCAATGATGCATTAGCGCACTGTGGGGCAGCTCCTGAAAGGACTGCAAGTCGGGGCGCTACTGGACATCTTCAGGGGGGAAGGTCAGTGGGGATGTCAAAGCATTGTCATATGCAATGGGCATGGGCTCTGACTCGGTTGTGCCTGTTGGTGTTGTTGCATCAGCTGCCTGTACAAAATTGGCTGCTTTGAGTAGCGTGTTGAAGGTTGTGTCAAGAAGGTCGATTGGAGCTGTAGAGGAGATGGATGGGGAGGTCCCGTGCTGTGCAGTGGTGGTGTTAGAGGCGTTAGAAGAATACTCGCATAGTGTTGTCCAAGGGAGAGGAGGTTGAGTGGCTTGTTGGGTGGGATTCAGAGGAGGTGATGGTAGAATTTTTGTAGGGGGGCGGTAGCATTAAAGACGGCGATGACTTCGTTCCCTTCTTCCTCGGTAACTTCCTCAAGGTAGGCTACATGAATTGTTTCAAAATTGCTCACCAACGGACTCAAGTGAGTATTGGAGAGCATGTAGCACCCTATTGAAGATGATTATTATGCCAAGGGGGTGGTAGGTGGTGGACTGGTAGGCTGCAAGGTGCCCTTGAGATTGGATTGTAGAGGCTCGTCGACCATAGGTCTGCATCTAATTGATGTCTGCTTGCAGGCTTTCGGGTGTGCAGATCGATGGCATGAGTTTCTCGGGCTTTGTGATTTGCATCACTTCATCGTCCGTTGGATAGTTAAGGGACTCCGTGATGATGCGGCACTAGGCTTGAAAATTGAGGAGGATGGGATGGGCGGCTAGAGTCTGGAGATCAGAGGGGCAGAGAAGAGTTAGAGAAGTGGGTTGGAGATCTAAGGAGAAGTATGACATGGTTGAGATGGGGCGGCAGAGGTCGGGGTTACGGGGCAAAGGATGGTCTGGAGGGCGTTAGGAGGAAGTGGAGTAGTGAGGTCTAAGTGGAAGATGAGGTTTTGTGTGCCGAGTGCATCGAAGAGCATTTGGAGGGTCTGGGGGATGGTGCATGGTGCAAGTGTATGTGGCAAACTGTGTAGAGACCTCCCTATATATCCAAAACTCCTATTGCTGTCGGTCTTCCAATCCTGACTCCTCTGATTGGCCAAGGATGCACTGGCATTCATTCTCTATTTGGAAGGAAACCATAAGTTCCCTTTCTTATGCCAAGAAATACTGTATAGATTGGATCTGTCATTCCTGCTGCTCCTGTATTTAAGCGTCTATGCCTCTGCCTGCGCTTTTTGTTCCAGTGTTGTTTGCAGGCTTTCTTTTGCCTTGTCGGCTTGGTCCATGAGCATTTGGACCATGGATTCTCTTGTGGCGAGGTCATACTTGAGATTTGTAAGAGCTAGCTCGAGCTCCTTAGCTTTTTCCTGGTACTCCTTCGCTCTTTGCTACTGTGTAGCCCGTGGCTTGGGCTGCAACCTTTATGGATTGGCTATCATGTGTGGAGAGCTATGCCTGTAGGAGACTAGCTGAGAGCTATGAGGCTTGTTCCTCCCTCCTTTGCAAAATTGTGCGGGCGACTTGTGGGAGCTGTGCCATGGCTTCAAAGAGGTGTTGTTCCATCAGGTCCACACTTGATAATTGCTCCACCGACATATTGCTATAGCCACTTGGTGCCCTATATTGGGGCACGCTGCAAAACTGTAAGTCCTCTGCTAGGACTGCCCATGGAGAGGAAGAGGTGCCGGTGGCGAAGGATGTGGTTTGGGGGGGTTATGAAGACTGAGACATAGGGCGCAACGGGAGTGGTTGGCGTGGCTCTGGCTCCTGGATGGATGCCAATGGTGGCTATTTCTTCACCCTGGAGGTCTTCAATGAGATTGGGTTCCTCCTGAACCCGTTTGCCCTTGTTTTGAGAATTCGCCCGCTGGAGTCACAGTTGTCGCATGAATTCTTGCATCTAGCGGTCCTCATATTGTGTGAGCAGTTGATTTGAATCCAGTTGCACAAGACTGGCCAGAGTGGTGCTGGGCATTGTCCTCGCTCGCTTGGGCTTGACCTCTATCTCTTTGGGCTCTGTCTGCTCTGGTTCTATGGCAGATTTTTCAACTGGTGGCCCAAAGCCCACTGGTGGATGGTGCTGCTACTGCAAGTAGTAGAAGATCGGCATGTACAGCATGGGGTTGCCGATTACCTCCTTGTGTGTCTTGAGGTGGTTTGTCATTTGGCTACAGAAGTAGTTAGCCCAATTGGTGTCCTAGGGCTCCACCAAGTGCAACAAGATATTTGGCACGATGGACTAATGATGGTCTGTGTGCTTGACTTGCATGAGCCATTGCAAGGCTCTTGTCAGCCTTTCCACCTTTGGCTTGTGGATGGCAGTGAATTGGAGTCGGCCCTTGCTCTTCTGGCGATCATAGTGACATACCTTGCTGAGGGCATCCAGCTTCTTCTTTGTGGAGTACTTCTCGTCGATGATTGGTAGACCAAAGGCTACACGTACCACATCTTGATTGATCTGGTAGTGGTGGGCATTGCCTATTACATCTAGCTTCTTATGCCTATTACATCTAGCTTCTTATTCGTGGAGTACTTCTCGCCAATGATTGGCAGGTCGAAGGCTGCACATACCACACCTTGATTGATCTGGTAGTGGTGGGCATTGCCTACTGCATCTTGTAGGATGCCAACGTTGGTGTTGCTGTTGTACGCCTGGAGGAATTCTACTAGCAGCTTCATGTCTAGGTGGCATGGGAGATAGCAGTCTATGAGAGGACACAATAGAAGCTAAGAGGGAGAGAGGGAGCTTGAGAGACACAAGTTTTGGTGGGTGCATAACACCCTAATCTTCTATGTCATCCATATATATATGTGTGTTTGAGTATTGTACATAACTGGCATTAAGGTACAGTGGCCTTTAACTCCCACAACCTCCCACTTAAAGGCCAATGTGCCTTTAAGGGAGAACAACCATTGAGCATACTATCCAATGCCCATCAAAACATGATAATACTCAAACCGCTAACTAGGTAGACTCTTTGTCAGCATATCTGCAGGGTTATCATCTATATGAACCTTGACAAGCTCTATGCGCTTGTCCTCAAGTACCTCCCTGATAAAATGGCACGTGACCTCAATGTGTTTGGTCTTTGCATGAAAGACCGGATTTCGTGCTAGCTGAATAGCACTCATGGAATCACTATGCAATGTCGGTACACCTGTATGAATCCCCAAATCTCCCACTAGCTGATTAAGCCATATAGCCTCCTTGCAACCCTCTGTGGCTATAGCATACTCAACCTCTGGGGTAGACAAAGCAATGCACTTCTATGTGCGAGACATCCACGACACTGCACCACTTGCAAAGGTGAACACATAACCAGAAGTGGATCTCTTGCTATCCACATGCCCTGCATAGTCTAAATCTATGTACACAAATACACGCATATCTCCTCTGCCAAAGTATAGATACACACCTCCTTAGTACTCTTCATGTACCTCATGATGCACTTAATTGCCTCCCAATGCCTCTTACCTGGATTAGCCATATACAACTCCCACTACAAATGCAATGTTCGGTCTAGTAGCTATCATAGCATACATAAGACTCCCAACCATTGATGCATAAGGAACCTTGGCCATCATGGACCTCTCCTCATCTAATTTGGAACTATCTGCCTGACTCAGTTTCACATATGGAGGCAATCGAGTACTTACTACCTTCCCTCCCTCCATATTGAAATGCTACAACACTTTCATAACATACTCCTTCTGTGAAAGCACAAGGAGTTTCCTACTCTAGTCACGGGTGATGCGCATACCAAGAATATGACCTGCAGGTCCAAATCCTTCATGTCAAAGGCCTCATGCAACTTGGCCTTCAATGCATCAAACTCATAAGTGTTCTTGCTAGCCAATAACATATCATCCACATAAAGTGCCAGGAGTATCAGGCTATTATCCTTAACCCTTTTAGTATAGAGACAGTGATCAATCTCACTTCTTCTAAAACCCTAAGACTGAATGAAAGCATCAAACTTGTGATACCATTCTCTAGGCACTTGCTTAAGGCCATAGAGACTCTTTTTCAGCTTGCAAACCAAATGCTCTTTGCCCTTTTCTTCAAAGCCTTCCATCTATACCATGTAAATTTCCTCATGCAAATCCCCATGCAAGAAAGCTGTCTTGACATCCATCTACATAAGCTCCATATTCTCTGTTGCCACAAGTCCAAGTACACATCTAAGTGTGGTTATTTTCACAACTGGAGAGAATATCTCATCAAAGTCCACACCCTTCTCTTGCTTGTCCCTTTAGCACCCAAACATGTCTTATACTTAGGCACATCATCACTTGTGACCTTCATCTTGTAGACCCATTTACATGGCAATGCTTTCTTTCCATGTGGCAAGGAAACCAAGTCCCAAGTCTTATTCTTTATGAGTGAACTCATATCTGATTGCATAGCATACTCCCACTTGCTCTGATCCTCGCGCATCATAGCCTCTCTGTAGCAAGAAGGCTCCCCATAATTAGTAAGCATCACATAGTCTACCCCTGGAACAAATCTCTCAGGCAGTCTAGAAAATCTAGATGTTCTTCTCAAGGGCATTTCAGCTTACTATCCCACCTACATATCAGCCACATTTGGCTCATCATTGCCACCAATAGATTATCCATCATCTACCCTTGATTGTGTACCTATGGGAGTACCTAGTGGCACCATTTCCTGCACATTCGGTGCATGGATAGCTTGCTATCTATCAACATATGTGGGTGGATTCACATCCTAGAAAGCGATTCTCCTCATTTCCACATCCCTTATGCCTTAGTCTCCACATCAAAATTCATCTTATGAGCCTGAAGCAGTTGAAAATAATATTGAATTCTTTCAAGTGAGAAGCAATGGAGACCCCTTCCTTCATCTGTAGCTCAAACAACCTCTTCATGAGGTAAACTTTATTAGAGGCAGTTTCCTTCTCATAAGTGGCACACAATTTCTTCCACAAATCTTCCGTAGTCTGCTCATTTACTACTGTGAAATAAATTGATTTTGCAATATCTGCAAGCTTAGCTCAATCCTTGTCAAGGGTTTAATCTGCTTCTTTTGAATAAGCAGATCCCTTATCAGTTCTTTCTGCAAATAAAAGTTTGTTCCATCAAACTTTTTAATGCTAAAAAACTCCTTTTTAGACATGGAAGAGGATGCCATGATGAAATGAAACAAAATCCCAAATGCTAGTACTTACAAAAGAGAAATCACACCAAATACCAGGTGCACCCAATATTATGCTTTAATGAAGGATAGTGTCACCAAAACTCAAGGCTCAAAGCATCAAAATGCATTTGACTCATGTGTATATACTATGCATCCATATGAGAAAATCTGGCCCAAAAGAAAACGTCAACCCACAATGACAAAACAATGACAATAAGAGCCAAATGCCTCAAGCATAAACACCATCCATGGGCATAAGCATCAATAATGTCTCATCCAAAAGGTCATAGCACAACCTGTGCATCCACTGCAATATGTCAAAGTAGTCCCTCAACATAAAATAGCATCTGTGTGCTAAACATCCATCAATAAAGCATCCCACAAGGCAATCTGACCCTATCAGCGCATCCAACAAGGGTCACAATGCATCCAAAATGCCTGTAGAGCATCCACTGTAACCCAATGCAAACCACAAATGAGCGCACATGGCTCAAACTACAACTGTAGTGATTTGCATAAGGTATATCCAAGAAATCATGGTCCCACGGCACTGACCGCTAGTGAAAATAGAACCTGGGATGTCTCAAAACATGGGCGTCACTGCATAATCGAACTCAACAAGACAATATGCAAATATCTCTCTTCTGCCACAACTCCAAAATCTCATCCAAGGATACAGTAAGAGCTAGTCAACCCTTGCATTTACTTACAAAAATGAACCTTAGGAAACTTAACCTTAGCCAAAATGCCACATGGCAATCAATGAGAAGGTCTTGGAAACTTTGAGAAATTTCCTTCAAAGAGACGTCAGAAAAACACAGAGAATCACAACTCCCTCGATTCTTCACGGAATGGCAAGCAGCTTTGTAGACATATGTTTTAGGCCAGTCCTGGATCCAATGGGATAGACAGCTCTGCAAATGGAGGCCCGGATGTTGAGATCCCACTCACACAAGAAATGGAAAAATGAAGACGTCGGAGTAGACAGAGATTCACCACAACTTCAAAAGCTCATGAAACTGGAAGCAACTTCTCAAGTAGAAGTTTTGGACCACTCTGGATCCACTGGGAGTGTTAGAACTGCAAATGGTGGCCTGGATATGGAGATCCAACACACGAAATCCTCACAAGAAATGAATGTCATCACTTTTTGTAGGAGCTGTAACTTTTCACAGAAAATTCATATGATAGAGATGTTACAAGTGAAAATGTAGCTCTCACTTTGATCTACAACTTCCTTGAAGACTTCAAGTCAAAATCTTATCTCTAACTCCAAATATTTGCGCCACTACATATGTGTGTCTAAGAAGATTTGCTTATATCCTGTGCCTTCAACTTTGCAACCCAGCAAAACAAATGCCCAATAGGATTTCGCCCCTTTCTCTCCAACTGCTATAGCAGCTCCTCCTGCTGAACAAGGATCTATGGGATGCACCCCTCTCTCTCCGGGCTAGTAGTTGCACCGGGCTGCTCATGCTACCGCCAAGCTCTACTGCCAAGCTTTGATACTAGTTGAGAGGACACAACGAAAGCTGAGAGGGAGAGAGGGACACAAGTTTTGGTGGGTGCAAAACACCCTAATCTTCTATGTCATCCATATATATATGTGTTTGAGTATTGTACATAACCAGGGTTAAGGTACAGTGGCCTTTAACCCCCATAGACTGCCACCCTGCTCAAGCTAGCAACTCTGAGTGCATCTTCCACCGATGGCCGGCTCCTTCAATGCTACGTATGCTGCTACTGTATGGTAATGGAGGATGTAGTCGTGACCCTCGTATGCAAAGCGTGAATGCACAACACACGCATCCAATTCTTGGAGCCATGTTTCTCCAAGTGGTGAGTGTGATTGGGAGTGCACGACCTTATACTTGCCTGCTGATGGCGCTCGAGTGCGCTTTCTTGATCTCGACTGCTATCGTACCCTCTTGAGTGGCTTGCCTAGCGGACACTTCTTCTTCCCTTTGCAAATATTCTAAGGGGATCTTGGAAGGCATGCGAATCGTGGCAGATGGAGTGCTTTGGGAGTCTGAGGGGCCTGTGGCCTATGGGATAGGGTGAGGGTGGAGTCCTAAGTCTGATTCAAACTTGAAGAACTCGTGTTTGGGATCCATCAAAAAAAGGGATGGCAATTCAGTGATGAGTGAGTCAGTGGATCACAAAGAGCGGGAGGACATAAACAGGCTATTCAGATGGCAGTGGAAGAGGGCAAGAGGCTGTGAGAATTCTGGGCAAATTTTGTAAGAGTTTGGGGATAACTACTGCTATGGTGCCGACCCGACGGGATAAGCCTGTTCATATAGATTTTCCATCCCCACGACCGACGGGATCGTGCTATGGCTACGGTTGGTGGAGTAAATTGATGGCAACGATCGGCACAGTAAGTCTATGCTGACGATCAGTGGAGTAAATCGATGGCGATGGTCGGTGTGATGTGGCAAAGATTGCGATTGACATGATATGAGATGGTGATGATCGGTGTGATTTGATGATGGCGACGGGTGGCGGGGTCTTTCTTTGTTGGCAATGATCGACAAAATACACGACGGCGATGGTCGGCAGGATACCTTTACGGCGATGACTAATAGGATATGACTGTGTAAAGAAGCAAAAGGAAGAGAGAGAGAGAGAGGGGGGGGTGTGAAGAAAAGTGACTGAGTAGAGTGCACTTGGGGGGGGGTAGAGCATGGATGTACTAACTCTAATCACCTAGTGTTGACTATGGATGTGTGTGTGTGTGTGTGTGTGTTTGACAGGGATTGGTGGGCTCTGGGTGCATCAGGTGAGATGCCTATCGTACTGACTCACCTAGACTTGGACTCGATGATTATGAGGAATGTGGTGTGGGCAGACACCAAACTGCTGCATAGCATGTAAAAAGCCATGTAGAGTAATTGTCCAGCTTGTGTTTTTACCTTGGATGTTAGAGGCACATTTGTGTTGGGCTTAGTTGTTGTGGCATTGTCCATCTTCTTAGGGGAAGCGAGTTCTTGTGTGACTGCCCTTGGCATAGGCCCTTGCTTTCATGAGTGGGTTGATACCATTGGAGGTGTTACTTTGGAGGGTTTGCCTTCAAAATCAGATGGAGGTTCTTGTGTAACACCTCGCAGGGGAGGGGTCAGTCCTTATGTTGCTCGCTTGCTACCCTTAGTAGTGAGATTTCTGTTGAGATAGACCATTCGTGGTACTAGTGTGTACTCGGTACCTTGGGGCTAGCCTGCTTCGTTTCATTTGTTGGAAGGTTCTTGTGGTGTTGTATCTCGGGGAGACACAGGTTCTTGGGTTGTTGCCTTCAGAACCTTCACGGCTTACACCCTCGACTTTCAGACCCAGGCGACCATCTTGCCTTAGCCACCCAAGTGGTTGGTGTTGACCGAGCTATTGGAGGGGTGTGGTGGTAGAAGAGGTGGTAGTGCAGGATGGGAGTGTGGTCTTCTTCTTGGAACAGATGGTTTCAAAAGAGATGTCCCTAAGGTGACTAGGGCCTTCTCTATTTCTTGGACTTCCTTTCGGAGTCGGGTCCGATCGAAGTGACGTTGGGCGTAGAGGATAGCCTCTTGTACTTGTTGTTCATGCATTTCCTTAGCGGAGGACAATGGTGGTAGTGGAGCGGGCAATGGCACCGATTTACCATGACTGGCTTTCTTTCCCGTTTCAGCTGGGACTTTTGGTGGGGTGTTGAAAGTGGCTGGGGCCTCTGGTCCTCCTTTTGTGTAGCATCGTTTCTCAAGGATTGGTGAGGGAAGAACTGAAGAAGTAGG
Organism: Dipteris shenzhenensis; assembly: GCF_047967505.1. Taxonomy (NCBI): domain Eukaryota; kingdom Viridiplantae; phylum Streptophyta; class Polypodiopsida; order Gleicheniales; family Dipteridaceae; genus Dipteris; species Dipteris shenzhenensis. The sequence goes on from NC_141612.1 coordinate 44,075,953, forward strand.
ACTTGGTCCACACAGTGGGACTACCACCATTCTGCCACCATTGGTGAGTGAAGATGTCCGGGTGTGCCAGTCAATTTGACAGTTCATGGTGTAGCACCAGGTTCTTCCCAATATAATTTGTTCTTCGGTTGCTTCTGTGGGGAGAACATAAAAGCGTATATCCACTGCCTAGCGAACAACCGTTAGACTTAAATTCACAAAACCCAAAGTTTGTAGGAGTTGGCCATTTATAGCTCTTACTGAAGCGACGGTGATGGTTAGGGGTACCTGTAGCTTTTCCCATACCTCGCGAGAGGTGAAGTTGTGGCTCGTCACTCCTGGATCCACGAGTGCTTTGATGCGCATGCATGGAACCTGCTGTTGAACAAGCAGCCTGGCTGGCTCCACTGTTAGCCCATCCATTAGTTGCATCTGTTTAGTCATTGCCTTAACTGAGTGTCATTTTCTTACGCTGTTGGAGCTTAGCATTGCGGATTTTGGCTTCCTCGATGGCTTGGCATTTCATCTTGGCCATCTCGGTGTTGATTTCTTTTTCTCTATGCATAGCTTGAAGGGTGGAGAGAGTGAGTGGGCTATAGTATCTTTTTAATTTCTCCTGTTAAGGTAGCCATCCATTTCTATCCCATGAAGGGTGGCTATTCGGCACGATCCTTGGGGAGTGATCTCAACCACGTGGTAGGGACCATACCTCGGTACTTCAACGTGTACTCAGTATTACAGACACTATATAGGAGTGTCAAATCTCCTTCAACTATTTCCTTGTTCTTAAGGTTACTGTCGAGCCACTTTTTACGTCAGGCCTTTTCTACCCAGAGAGAGTAGGCTGCACGCAACCTTGTCTCTTCTAAACTTTCTAAGTCAACTATCCGTTCTGCTAGTGCATTCTTTGTTAGTCTTTCCTTAATGGTAAGATGAAGGCTAGGCATTACATACTCCATTGGCATTACTACCTCTACCCCGAAGGCTAGGTTGAAGGGGGTACAGTGCATGGTCACTTTGTAGGAGGTCCTATAGGCCCATAATGCTGCTATGAGTTTGTGCTCCCAGTCGATACGACTGGCTTCTATTGTACAGGTGATGATCTTACAATCTTGGCCAATCCATTTTCCCTAGGGTAGTATGGCGTTGACTTCCTAGGTATGATCATAAACTCACTAGTCAGGATTTCTATCGTTTCGTTGAGGAAGTGAGTTCCTCGGTCGTTGACTAACTCCAATGGACATCTAAACCGTGTGATGACTTGCTCATATAAGAATTTGGCAGTGGACCTCACATTGACCTTCACTGTGGCTCTTCTTTCACCCACTTGGTGAAGTAATCGGTGTCCAAGATGATGTATTTGGCCCCAGTCCCCTTAGCTATTGGGCTTATGGGCCTCCAATGAAATCGATGCCCCATTTTTTGAAGGGTTGATCGGTTAGGATTCTGGTCAAGGGCATCATGTCTACCTTGTGGGGGATTTGGACACGCTAATAGGGGTCGCATAGTTTGATGAATTCGACTGTCTCCAAAGAGTGTCAGCCACCAAAGACTAGCTTGCGGCATTTTGTGTGCTATAACATCAGCGAAAAAATGACCTCCTACAATTTTTGAGTGGGCTTCTTCAAGCACATCGATGTATTCGTGTTTGCACACGCATCTTCACAGGATACCATCCTAGCCCATGTGGTATAGTTGGTTGGCTATCAATTGATATGGCACTACATCCTTAATCAGTTTGCGGGCTCTATCCTTCTTAGGGTCTTAGCCCAGGGGTAATCTGTTGGCCAAGTAGTGGCCGATTCGGCAGTCCATTCGAGAATGATGTCGAGGAAGAAGAGAGAAGCGTCTGGGAGATCATCTTCTACTCCCGTTGGGGCTTCACCGTTTGGGATTCTCAGCAGGTGGTCGGCCAGAACATGGGTTTTCCCTTTATGTGCATTGACTGTAAAGTTGAACTCTAGAAGGATTAACATCCAATGGTGATGTGTCCAGTCATGTAGGGTTTGTTGACCAAGTATAACAATACTTGGTGGTCCATGAAGAAGACAAACTTGTTAGTGCCTGAACTTCTTAACTACTTGTCACAGTGTTGGAATAGCTTTACGGAGGTGGTTCGAGTGGTGGTGTCAGATTCTATGGCAAAGAGGTGTCGACAATGGGTGGGCCTTGTAGGTGTGCAAGTCCACTCTTATGGTTTGCTCCTTGTGCCGCAAGTAGATGTTATCATTATGTTGATCATGCACGAGTCCGAACAACTTGCCTAGGATAGCCTCATATCCCAGCTGTCGATTGAAATCCATGACTACGAACCTGATAGGGTACGTGAATCCAAATACCTTAATATTTATGCTAGTAAGCACTCCCAGGGGCTCGGCAGTTCCCCCATCGGCTAAATTTACTACCAGATGGGTTTGCTCAAGTGCAGGTTTTTCCCATTTCACCAACCATTCCTTGGTGCAGACACTCACTCCTGCTACCCCATCCAAGATGGCTGCAACCTTCTGGTTTTGATAGACTATGGGGATAGTGGCGTTCGTATCATCACCCTCAAAGTACTGGCCTAGCTTGTTGATGAGAACCTTAGGTAGGTTCTGTCCCTTTTCTGGCATCGATTGGTTGGGCTTGCAGGGACTGGGGGTAAGGACGGTCTATTCATCCAATTGGATAGATCGCGCCATAGGATGGGATTTCCTCTTAGTAGGGAAGCGATCATCTTTTTTACCTTTGTCGATAGGAAGGCAACCAACCCGGCACTATTGCAGGGTTCTTATGAAGCCTCTTCTTCCATGGACAACATGTCCTTGAATCCATATAGGTGTCCTTCCTCCTAGAGGTTCCACAACACTGGGTCCTCCTGGAACATCTTCTACATCAGATCCGAAGCTTCTGACTGCTCGAAGCTGAGGTGTTCCTCTTCCTCCAACCTTTTGAGCACCTTGGGTGATTTTGTGCCTCAATGGCCCATCAGGTGGGTTGGATGAATAGTATCTGAGCCTCTACTATCCTTTAGTCAATACCCAAACTTCTCTTGGTAGGCTGGATGAATAGTATCTGACCCTCTACTATCCTTTAGTCAATACCCAAACTTCTCTTGGATGAATAGTATCTGACCCTCTACTATCCTTTAGTCAATACCCAAACTATCCCGTACCAAGTCAAGGGTGAGGGTGCTAGGCCTTGAGCCCGCACTGGATTGTTTACCTCTAGACTCGAAGGCACTTCAGGGTCACCCTGGGTGGAAGCTTGTTTGGAAGCAGAGGAGGTGGCAAGAGTAGCTATCTCCTCATCAAAATCGTCCTGGATAAGCACCTGTGGTTGGAGCCATCACCTACTCAAATGGCCTTCTTAGACCGGGTTAGGGGATGTGGGGGAATCTCGAGACCGAGTGATAGGGATCCTTTACCCTTGCTTGTGAGCTTCCTCATTGCCTTGCCTAATGCCTTGGGTTGCATCCTTGTGATGACTTGTAGGGGCACTGCGGCCACTTGGCCTTGCTCGATGCTAAGCAGATTAAGGCTGGTATGGTGGGATGATTAGGGTGGTTGGTCTCCTCGTGGGACAGTCTTGGAACACATGCTCGGTTTCACACCCCACACACAAGGGTATGGGGCTGATTATGGTTGGAGTAGCAGGGTTACGATCCTTGTATGGACAGTCCTTCAAGAAGTGTGGGCCTTGGCATTTGAAATAGGACACCGGAGGGTTTGAAGTACCTCGGTAGGGGCATTCACTTGTCCTATGGGGACCTAGGCAAGTGTAACATGTTGAGATATCGAGCTCTACTCATGATATGCCAAGGTGACCGTTGTGCATTTATGTCACGGAGTTGTTAGCTGCAAATGCGGTTGGTACACCACCCATGAATAATAGCTGGATGACAGCTATCTTTATGTACTCTAGTTAGTGGCTTAGTTAGTTTGCCACCTAGGTTAGTTGAGTTTGGTTTGAGACCCACATATAGGGTTCACCTATTCCTTTTGTACTTAGAGAGAGTTCTTTTGGCTTACACAACTAAGAAAAGGAAAATTGTTTTCAGCCTCCACCTTTGTGTGTATTCTTCCATTGTGTATGTGAGAAAGATGCAAGTGAGACTCCTTACTTCTCTCCCACTCTCTTTAGATGGTATCAGAGCTCGGTTCGTGGTAAGGAGCTCAAGAAAGCAAACCAAGTTCACAATGTCTTGGTAAGAGGATCAGTGTTGCTGTCCTTGTTTGAGTTTGGAAGCGAATCTCTACAGGTAGCACAATCGAAAAGTGTAAGAGTGCACTATCTCAGATTGGGACGCCCTTCACGGTGTGGCCCTAGGTGACATTATTTTTTTGATTTGAGGCCCGTTTTGGGGCCTGTTTTGGTGGCACAAGTTTTCCACTGGCACTCAAAAAAGTGCCCTGTTTTTGTTGTGCGACCATTGTTATGTAGGTCAATGAAAAGTTGCCACAGAAATTGCATCGTATGCCTATGCACAGAGATATTGGAGTGATAGAATCATTCTTATTGCTTGTTGATGCAAAATCGTCACTAGGAAGTGACTGTTGTTGGGATATCTCAAGGTGTATGCCCCAGGCACACCTTGGTTTCTATGTGTGTGTGCTAGAGGCATAGTTAGGTACCCATAAGCACTGTTAGGTGGTAGATGCCACATAGGATGATTGAGAGATTCTAGGAGCTAATTGAGGAGATGATTGTGGAGCTCAGAGGTCATCAGTGATGTCACATATGGACCTCACCTTTCTTCATTCCATAATCAAGCATTCTCATTTTGTGTTCACTTCATGTTTCCCTTTAGTTCCTCAACATGGTATCAGAGCACTATGATCCTCCTTGAGCCCATTTGTGCCACATCATCTTGTTCTTCTCCATCTTCTTCTTCTTCTTCATCTTCACCATTTCTTCAAGAAACATCGTTGCTGCTGGTCGCCATTCCCCGAAGATCGTCGAAACTCCCTTTTGTGTGTTCTCTATTTTTGCTCCACCTTTCTCTAATTCCTTTTAGGGGAAGCTTCTCCATACCTTGAACTATCTTGTGTTGAAATTTGAGCAGCAATGGTTGCATATTCGAGGAGAAAATGTAGAAAAACCAGTCAATCTTCAAGCTACTAGCTATGGCGACGTGACACGGCATTTCTCCCTTCCTCCTTAGTGGCTCTTCTCTAGTATATGAGCTTTGTTTCTACCTAGAAAGCCCTGTTTTCTTTGCTCTAAAGAAGGAGATACAAGCCCTCCAAGTTCAGGCCTCTGTTTTGGATAGTTTTGACAAGGTTGTGAGTTCAATGCTACATTAGATGCTACTTTAGCATTTCTGATGTTTTAAAGTGTTGAATAGCATCAGTATAATTGTGGCTACAACTTTGCGTTAAGTTGCTATACCTGGATTTGTTTAGAATGCTTTTATTTAGCCACTTCTATGAAGCATCATTTCCATTATGTTTTTTAGTATGCAATTTGGTCACAAAATGCTTACACTTTGAAGCTTTTTAGCTTTTTTTTTTCTAGCCTTGTAAGAGAGTAGACACTGCCCATTTTGGGTTAGACCCTCTCATGGCTACCATCTTGAATATGGATAAGTTCAATGGTAAAGGCTTTCACACATGGCAGATGAAGGTTAAGTTTGCATTGATGAGGGAAAACCTCTGGGGGCTTGTCAAACCAGATTCAACTTCTTCTTCAATAGCCTCTAATGCTAGAGAATCCTCAGCTTCGACACACCCAGCAAGAGATCTTGCTAGAGAGGAGAAAGCCTATGGCATCATTGCTCTTGCCTTAGGAGTTGACTATATTCATCACATCTCTGACTTAGAGTCTCCTTCAGAAGCTTGGCAGAAGCTTGACATTATTTTTGGTGCTGGCTCTCACATCTCAAAATTATCACTTAAGATTGCTTTCTTTGAATTGAAGATGGTTAGTGGCACTCCTCTGGCTGCCCATGTCAATCTTATGCGGAGTCTCATGATTCAACTTGCTTCTATCAACTCTCCAATCACTACAGATGATGCAATGGCAGTATTGCTCAAAAGTATGCCTGAAGATTATGATCATGTTGTTACCACTTTGAAAAATCTTCCTAATCCTAATCTTGAAGGTCTTATTTCTGCTCTTCAAGAAGAAGAAAGGCACATGGAACTCCAGAGAGGCAATGACACAGCATACCAGAGAGGCAATGACACAGCCTATGCCATAAAATTTCAAAAGGGCAAGTTTTCACCTTGCAAACATTGTGGGAAGACTAAACACCCTTGGGAACCCCTTGCTAGCATGAGATCCTAGCCATAGATTAATCCTTGACCACCATGAGATGGCATCAGAAACTATGAGACTAGATGAATCCTTGACATAGCCTGAGGCATTCCCTTGAGGGGGGGTTTGTTGGGATATCTCAAGGTGTATGCCCCAGGCACACCTTGATTTCTATGTGTGTGTGCTAGAGGCATAGTTAGGTTCCCATAAGCACTGTTAGGTGGTAGATGCCACATAGGATGATTGAGAGATTCTAGGAGCTGATTGAGGAGATGATTGTGGAGCTCAGAGGTCATCAGTGATGTCAGTGATCATGTAAGAGGTGCCTACATATGGACCTCACCTTTCTTCATTCCATAATCAAGCATTATCATTGTGTGTTCACTTCATGCTTTCCCTTTAGTTCCTCAACAACTGTGTGGTCAAATACCACTTTCATCAATTTTGCAGATTTGCCCTTGTGAGGCAGAAGTTTTGTTTTTTGTAGTGACAGAATATTTTTGCAGTGTTCTGTAATGGTGTCTAATGCTTTTTCATAGATAGTCACTGAAAATCTTGACAAGAACAACTTCCAAGCATGGAAGTTTAGAATGACGAATTTCCTTAAGGGAAAAGGCTATTGAGAGTTCATTACTAGAGCTGAACAAGAACCAATTATTCCTAATGTTCCCAATCAACAGGAGTTGTAGGCATTTAAAGGATGGCATGAGAGAGCCAGAAAAGTTATGTACTGGCTGTCTATTAGTATTTCTAATTCTATGATTGTGCATACTCAAGATGCAAGCACACTGAAGGAGGCGTAGGATACTTTAACAAAAATGTATAGCACAAATACACAAGCCAGGAAAATGCAGCTCAAGCAAGAGTTGCATAATGTGTAGGGAGAAAATATGAGCATCAATGACTACCACATGAAGGTGAAGAAGATTGCAGATGCACTTGCTTCCATTGGGTCGCCAGTGGGAGATGATGATTTAGTTTCTGTGACCTTGAATGGTCTAGGAAAAGATTATGCACAATTCTGGACATCTATTGCCATCCGTGACAAATTTCCTGATTTTGAGGAGTTGATTGCTCTTCTAATTTATGAAGAGCAGAGAAATAGTGGTGCATCTTCTTCAGGAGGAACTTCAAAAGAAACTATCTTCTACTCAAATGCTGGAAGAGGTAGAGGCAGAGATAGAGCAGGCCGATTTGGAGGCCGTGGCAAAAATCAGAATATGCAGCAAATTCAAGAAAAGTAGTCCTATGGAGGAGGACATGGTAACCTTAGAGGCAGGGGGAGCCAAAGAGGTCATGGTGGATGGCAGCGAGGCCAAAATGCAAACAACAATGTTGAATGCTACTACTGTGGTAAAATGGGTCATATGGTTAAAGACTGCTATAAAAAGTAGAATGACATCATGACTCAAAAATTGCATCAAGGCAATTATGCATCCTCTAGTAGACAGGGTGATGACAGAAATGAGCATTTGTTTATGGTGCAGCACATGACTAATTCTGTGACAAGTGCAGAAGAAGGCAATGATGTGTGCTATGTTGACTTAGGTGTGTCAAACCACATGACAGGTCATGCAGAATGGATGCAGGATGCAAGGAAAATGGAAAGACCAGGATTTGTGGACTACAGCAACCTAAGGTATGTGAAGCCTATCAATTTGGAAAACAGTCAAGGAAACCATTTCCTAGACATGTTCAATAGTGTAAGAGGCCATTGGAATTAATCCACTCTGATGTGTGGACTACTAAAGCTACATCTATTGGAGGCTGTTATTATTTTGTCACTTTTATTGATGACTACAGCAGAAAAGTTTGGGTGTATTTTATGAAAAAGAAAAGTGAAGTGTTTGGGCATTTCAAAGCTTTTAAAGCTATGGTTGAAAAAGAAACAGGCCTGTAAATAAAACGCCTAAGGTCAGATGGAGGGGGAGAGTACCTCTCAAATGAGTTTGCAAGATTCCTACAGGAGCATGGCATAAAGCAGCAATATTCATGCAGTCATACCCCACAGCAAAATGGACTTGCAAAAAGGAAAAACAGGCATATTGGAGAGGTATCTCATGCCATGCTCAACAAAAAAGACCTGCCAGATTATTATTGGGATGAAGCAGTTGCTACAGCAGTCTACATAATGAACGGGACTCCCACTACAGCAATACATGGCATGACACCAGAGGAGAGGTATACTGGTAGGAAACTAGATATTTCTCATTTGAATGTTTTTGGTAGCATTGCCTATGTTCATGTGCCAAATGAGTTGAGATCCAAAAGCTGAGAAGTGCATCTTTATTGGTTATTCTCTGTAGGAGAAAGGGTATAGATGCTATAACCCTTCTACTCGTAAGTTTATAGTGAGTAGAGATGTTGTTTTTGATGAGATGAGCAGCTGGTATAAACCAATAAATGTGATTGATGATGTAGATGCACAAAATGGTAATGCTGCACAAAATTCATAGCAAAAATCACAAATATTAGTGGACCTATAGTGTCCTCTAGCAATGGTTCACATACTTTGCCATGGATAGGTAGATTGAGATCAGGAGGATCTCCTCAAAGAAATGCAGATAGTGGTATGCAAGTATCACAAAAAGGAAAAGAGAAAGTAGATCAGCCCATGGTTGATGTGAATGCAAGTCATTCTTATGTGGATGGTGAATCTAGTGGCTCAGAACAGAGCCTTGATGATGAGTTGGGTATTCCTTCCATTGTTACACTTGGAGTAAGGAAGACAAGGGATGTTTTGAAAGCACCTGGTAGTGAGTCTATTTTGTAGAGATCTACCAAAGTTAAGTAACTTGTGGATAGGCTGAAATATGATGAATTTACAGCCATTCACTATGCCTATATGGTCAAAGTGATACATGAACCAGAACCCACTTCTTTTGAGCAAGCCATGGGAAAAGAAAAATGGGAGAAAGCCATGGATGAAGAAACGGATGCCTTGGAAGCAAATGCTACATGGGAATTTGTGCCTTTGCCTATAGACAAGAATGCAATATGCTGCAAATGGGTTTATAAGGTGAAGCACAATGCAGATGGTTCGGTGAACAGGTACAAGGCAAGATTAGTTGTCAAGGGGTATGCACAGACATATGGCATTGATTATGAAGAAACATTCAGTCCGGTTGCAAGGATGGCAACCGTAAGAGCAGTCATTGCTATGGCTGCATCAAAGGGATGGTCTTTACATCAGATGGATGTAAAGAATGCCTTCTTGCATGGTGATTTGCAAGAAGAGGTCTATATGGAGTAGCCTCTAGGTTATGTTCATGCTGTTCATCTTGAGTTTGTTTGCAGGTTCAAGAAAGCCTTGTATGGCTTGAAGCAAGTACCGAGAGCATGGTCTGACAAGATAGGACAGCATCTTGTCACTATTGGATTTTAGATTTCCAAGGCAGATTTCTCACTTTATATGAGAAAAACAGAGAAAGGCATTATGCTGCTTGTCATTTATATTGATGATTTGATCATCACGGGTGATAGTGATGAAGATATCCTTCATGTGAAAATGCTATTGAAGCAAAAGTTTGAGATGAAGGATTTGGGAGAGCTGCATTACTTCTTGGGCATTGAGGTGATTAGGTCCACAAGTGGGATATGGCTCTTGCAGAGGTAGTATGGATTGGACATGCTGTCCAAATATGGGATGATAGGCTATAAGCCTATTTCAGTTTCTTTGGAGCAAAATGTGAAGTTGAGCAAAGATGTAGGTGAGCTTCTAGAAGACCCCACTATGTACAGACGCATAGTAGGAAGTTTGATTTATATGACTAATACCAGGCTAGATTTGAGCTATGCTGTTGGGTTGGTAAGTCAGTTTATGCAGGCTCCAAGTAAACTTCATTTGGATGCGGCTAGACACATACTAAGGTATGTGAAGTCCACATTGCAATATGGACTATTTTATGAGACTGGGGTTCAGATAGAGTTGCATGGATACACTGATGTTGATTGGGCTGGAAGTATTTCTAATAGATGACCTACTAGTGGATATGTGTTCTCTTTTAAGAGTGTTGTGGTCACTTGGAGCAGCAATAAATAGCCTACAGTTGGCTTGTCGAGAAGAGAGGTTGAGTACAGGGGTGCAGCAATGGCTGCATGTGAGACAGCTTAGTTGCATAAGCTACTTTATGATATGCATCAATCTACAGATGGGCCAGTTGTCATTTATTGTGACAACATGAGCAGTATACACTTGGCAAATAACCCAGTCTATCATGCTAGAACAAAGCACATTAAGGTGCATTATCACTATGTGCAGGAGAAGGTTCTAGTAGGTTTTATTGATCTAGTTTATGTCAGCACAGAGGATCAGGTAGCTAACATATTCACGAAGGCATTGGGTGCAAAGAAGCTACACAAGTTCAGAGACTTGCTTGGTGTGCAGGAATTGGGACTGAGCTCGAGGGGGAGTGTTGAGATATCAAGCTCCACTCATGATATGCCAGGGTGACCGTTGTGCATTTATGTCACCGACTTGTTAGCTACAGATGTAATTGGTACACTGCCCATGAATAATAGCTAGATGATAGCTATCTTTATGTACTCTAGTTAGTGGCTCAGTTAGTATGCCACCTAGGTTAGCTGAGTTTGGTTTGAGACCCACATATAGGGTTCACCTATTCCTTTTGTACTTAGAGAGAGTTCTTTTGGCTTACACACCTAAGAAGAGGAAAACTATTTTCAGCCTCCACCTTTGCACGTATTCCCCCATTGTGTATGTGAGAAAGCTGCAAGTGAGACTCCTTACTTCTCTCCCACTCTCTTCACATAACATTGGAGCGGGGGTCTCCGAGAAATTGTTTAGGTCTCTCACCCTTGCGTTCATGGGGGCAATCTGGAATACAGGAACTTGTTGATCCTCTGGGGGGAGGTAGTGGATCAGGGTGGCAATTCCCTCCTCATAGGTCTATGATTAGGATTGGTCTCCTCCCAGTCATTGGGCACTTCTTCTACCAATACTTGATTAACTAGGGTTATACAAGGTAGTGGGGGCTACGGACCCAATATGGGTGATGGAGCTGGCTGAGTTCTGAACTAGCCACGTGACCACAATAAAAGCCTTTCTCAATGTCTCTCAGTTGATCTTCTCTTTTGGGGTGAGATCCCTATACCATAGGCTTGCCTTGCCATCCAAGCTGAGACCAAATGCATTGGCCATGTCTAGGTCTCTGAGAGCACCAAAAGCTTCACAAACTTGTTCAAATCGCTCCACGTGGGAGAACGGGTTTCCTTCTCCAAGGAACTTGGTCATTAGCTTGGAGATTACTATGGGTCAGCTCCTCGAGGGATTCACAATCCTGGTGAAACACTAGGGCGGGTGGAGGTGGTGTGGCCCCCCTTCTTAGGGCATTCACTAAGATGTGCATTGCCTCATCAGTTAACACTGCTTGAGCGGCTAGCAGAGGTGGTGTTATTGTGGGCTTGATGGGGTGTAGGGCTAAGCCTGGCCTAGGTGGTGGTATCCACATAGTTGCTAGTACCGACATTGGAACGGATGCGCCAAGGCCTACATTCATTGGTGCAACATGTATGGATGAGAAGGGACGTACTCCCAGAGGAGGTGGGTCACAGGGCATGGGAACGTTAGTTCCATGCAATAGGCAATAAGGTGGAAATTGTGGTGCACCCCATAGTTCACGAAGGTTGGTGGCACCTGGACTATTGGGGGTTCATAAGGCATTCTGCCTTGGAAGTTCCTAGCATCCCCTTGGCTTGGGTCTTGCCTTTAGAATTCCCTCATCCATGGATCCTCATCATCCATAAGTTCCCATTGGGAAGGTCTTGCATAGGTGGAGGGTCCTAGATTTGCAAAGGTGGTTTTCATCCTAGTCTTTGGTTCAGAGCTGGACGTTGTTGACCTTCCCTCCCTGCAGACATACCGGCGAAGGCGTTCTCCATGTCTACTGACTCTATCCAGCCTAAGCGTCTGAACATGTCGTCTGAACATGTTGGAGAATGTACCTATAATCCTGGATGCAACCAAAGGTGTAGGCGAGTTGGGAGAGGCTACACTTGTGAAGGGGGCTTCAGATGCCCTTGGATCTGAGGGGTCCTGCATTACTTCTTCCAAGCTCTCTGTCTCATCGGAGATAGATAGAGTTTCTGGTCGGGGGCCAACTAATGAGTGGAGGCTAGGGATTGAGCTTCTGGATTCTTAGCTAGGGTAGAGGGTGGAGCATAGCTAAATAAAGCAAAATCCCAAATGCTAGTACCTGCAAGAGAGAATCACACCAAATACTAGGTGCACCAAATGTGTATGCCACAATAGACTGAAATATCACCAAAGCTCAAAGCTCAAAGCATCAAAAGACGCATCTGACTCATGTGCATATACTATGCATCCATATGAGCAAATCTGGCCCAAAAGAAAATGCCAATAAGTGCCAAATGACTCAAGCATAAACACTGTCCACTGGCATATGCATCAATAATGTCTCATCCAAGAGAGCATAGCACTATCAGTGCATCACCTGCAATGTTTCAAAGCTGTCCCTCAGCATAAAATAGCATCCATGTGCAAAGCGTCCATAAAAAATAGCATCCCACAAGGCAATTTGGGCCTATCAGCGCATCCAATAAGGACCGCAATGCATCCAAATGGCCTATAAATCATCCACTGCAACCCAATGCACACCACGAATGAGCGCACACTGCTCAAACTGCAACCAGAGTGATCTGCATAAGGTATGCTCAAGAAATCATAGTCCCACGGTAATGAGCGCTACTGAAAATAGAACCTGAGATGCCTCAAAACATGGGCGCCATTGCATAATCGGACTCAGCAAGAAAATCTGCAAATATCTCTCTTCTGCCAGAACTCCAAAATCCCAACCGATGAGTGAGAAATGGGAGTCAACACTTATCCACTGCCATGTGGCATAAATCTAAGGTTTCAAAACCTTAGTATGAAAAATGCATAACAGAGAGACGAAATCGAATACACAGAGATCTATAACTCTGAAAATCCTCCACCGAATCATGCAAGAACTGATAGGTAGGGGTTTTTGGGCATCCGAAACGCAATGGGACAGACGGTTTTGGAAACCGTGGTCTCAATCACTGGGTCCAACACACGGACTGAAAAACGTTTTTTGAAACATAGCTGTTTGTAAACTCCACCGGAGTGCGAATGATGAGCAACATAGAAGTTTTAGGACCTCTTGAGTCCACCGGAACTGACAGATCTGCAAATGGTTGCTCCAAACTTGAGTTCCAACACCCGGGCAAAAAACGCAGGAACTGACAAAGTGAGTCAGAAATCCACTGAAATGATCCCAGATTCAAGAATAAAGGTGTTTCCAAGCTCTTGAAGTGAAGTGGACACCAAAAGCAAGCAATAGTTGCCTCTACAATTCAATATGGAGTCTCTGTCATCGAACGGAACAGGGAAAAGCTCAAAAAACGACTTTTTCTTTGAAAGCTCTTAACAGGCTCTCAAAACCACTTCGTAAAGCCAAAGTGACTTTTCCAAAGGTTCCTCCAAGGTCTCTACACACTCGGATGCAAGTAAAGTCACTCACAAAGCTTCCCACAAAGCTTCTCCTTCCTCCCACAGAGCTGTTGAGCTTCTAAGCATTCACGCACGCTCAGCTAGATCACCCGGGCTCTGATACCAGTTGAGAGTGCTCTCAACGGAAGCAAGAACGGAAGAAGGAGAGAGAGAGAGAGAGAGAGCCACACACGTTTTTGGTGGGTGCAGAACCACCCTAATCTTCTTTTTCATTCATTTATATATGTGTTTGAGTATTGTACATAACTGGGGTTAAGGCACAGTGACCTTTAACCCCACATAATCATCTCCTAAAGCAAGAGCAATGATACCATATGCTTTTTCTTCTCTAGCTGGATCCCTTGCCGATCGTGTCGGAGTTGAGGATTCTCCAACATTGGAGGCCGTAGAAGAAGCAGTAGGAGTAGGTTTGACAAGTCCCCATAAGTTCTCCCTCATCAATGCAAATTTCACCTTCATCTGCCATGTGTGGAAGCCCTTTCCATTGAACTTCTCTAGATTCAATAGGGTAGCCATGAGAGGGTCTAACCTAGATATTGGGCAGTGTCTCTCTCTCTTACAAGGCAAAAAATAACTGAAAGACTTCCAAAATATGAGCACTTGATGTAGCAAAGACTAGTGACCAATATTCAATCAATGATGCTTCTTCTTACATGCTTCATAGAAGTGGCTAAAATGAATACTTTCCAATCAAAACCAGGTCTAGCAATTCAAAACAAAACTGAAGCCACACTTGTACTGAAGTTATTGAAAGATTCAAAAAACCAGAAATGCTAGAGTAGCATTTTATGTAGCATCATCTTCAAAAACTTATCCAAAACTGTCAAAACCAAAAGGCTGAACTTGGAGGGCTTGTAGCTCACCCTTCAAAGCAAGGAAAAGAGGGCTTTCTGAAGCAAAAGAAATCTCATATACTAGAGAGGGTCCAGCACAGAGGTTGGACGAAATGGTGCGCACTTTTTCCCGGGGGAGTTGCTACAATCTGAACCTGAGTTTTGACGATTTCTCCCTCGTTACTGAACCAAATGAGCTGAAAAATGGCTCAAAATCTTTGTTTTGAGGTCGCCCATCTACTCCTAAGAGGGCTCAGGCAATGGCGGAGCAAGCAGGGAGTATTGAGCAATAGAAGAAATGGTGAAAAATGCGCTCTTTGGGGAATGGCAGCCACCACAGACGTTTTTTCTTCAATTGCTTGCAGGTGGAAGTTTGCCCATACTAGAGGAGTTTCCAACTCAGAGGGTTTGGGCAATGGTCGTTTGTAGGTGGAGAACCAAGCTCTCAAAGATTTTGGGAAGAAAGAGGAAAATGGAGAAGAAGAAGATGATGATGTGGTAGAAATGGGCTCAAAGGGGATCAAAGGGCTCTGATACCATGTTGGTGAGCTGAAAGGAAAGGAAAGAGTGGATACAAACTACAGTCTAATGGTATCCTAGATTGATTGAATGATGGAGGAAGCCGCATATCTTTTTCCATGTAAACATGTTGTACTTTTGTGAGCCATCCTTTCTTCCCAAACTTGAAATTCAAGATACTCATGCAAGATGTCACCTCTCTTGCTCTTGGGAAGCTTATGTGGACCTTTGGTCGATCCTTTCATCACTATCCAGTCATTAAAGCTGTAGGTGCAAGGGATCCACTCATCCAATGCATTTTTAGTGTTGTAGAAGATACAAGAGGTCACAACATTGCATGGTCTTGTAGCCTTGCTTCTCACCATGCTTGTAGAGGTTACAATAGCAAGAATGGGACTCCTACACAGGGCAATGTAGCTCCAATAAAGGCACAAAAGAGGGAGAAGGAGAAGGACAGAGCAGTACCAACAGAGGCACAGGAGAGGGACAGAGTAGCTCCAACAGAGGCACAAAAGAGGGAGAAGGAGAGGTACAGAGCAGCTCCAACAAAGGCATAGGAGAGGGAGAAGGAGAGGGCCAGAGCAGCTCCAACAAAGGCATAGGAGAGGGAGAGGGGAGAGAGAGACAGAGAGAGAGAGAGGAGCCACCGCTGCACCTCGCAGGAGGGTCAAACATGGCTTAAGAGGGGGGGGATCATTTGGGTAGTCCCTAGTGTAAGGGGAGCAACCAATAGGGGCTCTCTATAGGCCTGCCCACCCTCCACCTCAACATACCATTTCCCCACACCTTCTAGCAGTCTCATTGATACACCTCAAATCACTCTCTAATCCCTTGAAATTAGGAAACACTAATTGGAGGCCCTTTTGACACTCCGTTTCTCCCTTAACGGCATTGATACAGTCATACTTTCAACCATTTAGATTGTGAAAGATGCTTGCATTTTGGCAATTGTGTGCATGTCATCTCTTCTTGTTGGTAGGAGGGTAGCATTAGCCACGTCCATTATGTGTTTCATTGCTTGCTTTGCCCTCACATTTGCATCTTGGGAGGCATATGCAGCTTGCCTTGATCGTTGCGACATGGATGCCATGGCGAGTGAGAGAGCGAGAGAAGATCTAACAACCATGTCAAAATCAAGTGAGCGACATGTTATTTAAGCATTTAATTATAACATACTCATGCAAATTACACCATCTGAGAATTTACCCAACTATTTTGATTGTGGATTGACCATGATCGATTAAATTGTACAAATAGAATAGGCAAACTTTGGCAAATTGTTACATTTATTTTAAAGATACATGTCATAGTAATTTTTAAATTCAGGTGTACAATTCAAAGACATTACAAATTTGGCAATCAAAATTGTGATCATATGGGTCAAGCTCAAAAAGATATAGCTTATGTTCAACAATATGTCTTCATTTCCTCAATGGTTTGCATTGCCACATCCTTGTTTACATTGAAACTATTCAGTTTTCTCAAAATTTCTCCCATGGTAGGTCAATCCTTTGGATCAATCCCTGGCATGAAATTATTTTTTTGATTCAAGGCCATTTCTAAATGTAGTGGCTCAGAACAGGAGCATTGGTTATGAGTTGGGTATTCCTTCTATTGTTACACCTAGAGTAAGGAAGACCAGAGATGTTTTGAGAGCACCTCAAAGTGAGCCTATTTTGCGCAGGTCTACGAGAGCTAGGTATCCTGTGGATAGGCTGAAATATGATGGATTACAGCCATTCACTATGCCTATATGGTCAAAGTGATACAAGAACCAGAACCCACTTCTTTTGAGCAAGCCATGGGAAAAGAAAAATGGGAGAAAGCCATGGATGAAGAAATGGATGCCTTGGAAGCAAATGCTACATGGGAATTGGTGCCTTTGACTAAAGACAAGAATGCAATTGGCTGTAAGTGGGTTTATAAGGTGAAGCACAATGCAGATGGTTCTGTGAACAGATACAAGGCAAGATTAGTTGTCAAAGGGTATGCACAGACATATGGCATTGATTATGAAGAAACATTCAGTCCGGTTATAAGGATGGCAACTGTAAGAGTAGTCATTGCTATGGCTGCATCAAAGGGATGGTCTTTACATCAGATGGATGTAAGGAATGCCTTCTTGCATGGTGATTTGCAAGGAGAGGTCTTTATGGAGCAGCCACTACGTTATGTTCATGCTGTTTATCCTGTGTTTGTTTACAGGTTGAAGAACGCCTTGTATGGCTTGAAGCAAGCACTTAGAGCATGGTCTGACAAGATAGGGCAGTATCTTGTCAGTATTGGCTTTCACATTTCCAAGGCAGATTTCTCACTTTATGTGACAAAAATAGAGAAAGGTATTATGCTGCTTGTCATTTATGTTGAGATTTGATCATCACAGGTGATAGTGATGAAGATATCCTTCATGTGAAAATGCTATTGAAGCAGAAGTTTGAGATGAAGGATTTGGGAGAGCTGCATTATGTCTTGGGCATTGAGGTGATTAGATCACCAAGTGGGATACGGCTCTTGCAGAGGTAGTCTGGATTGGACATGATGTCCAAATATGGGATGATAGGCTGTAAGCCTATTTCAGTTCCTTTGGAGCAGAATGTGAAGCTGAGCGCAGATGCAGGTGAGCTTCTGGAAGACCCTACTATGTATAGATGCATAGTAGGAAGTCTGATTTATATGACTATTACCAGGCTAGATTTGAGCTATGCTGTTGGATTGGTAAGTCAGTTTATGCAGGCTCCAAGGAAATTGCATTTGGATGCGGCTAGATGCATACTCTGGTATGTGAAGTCCACATTGCAGTATGGACTATTTTATGAGACTGGGGTTCAGATAGAGTTGCATGGATACACTAATGTTGATTGGGCTGGTAGTATTTCTGATAGACGATCTACTAGTCGATATGTGTTCTCTTTTGGGAGTGCTGCAGTCACTTAGAGCAGCAAGAAATAGCCTATAGTTGCCTTGTCGAGCACAGAGGCTGAGTATAGGGGTGCAACAATGGCTACATGTGAGGTAGCTTGGTTGCATAAGCTACTTTATGATATGCATCAGTCTACAGATGAGCCAGTTGTCATTTATTGTGACAACATGAGCAGTATACACTTGGCAAGTAGCCCAGTCTATCATGCTAGAACAAAGCACATTGAGGTGCATTATCACTATGTGCGGGAGAAGGTTTTACTAGGTCTTATTGATCTAGTTTATGTCAACACAGAGGATCAGGTAGCTGACATAGTTATGAAGGTATTGGGCATAGAGAAACTGCGCAAGTTTCGAGACCTGCTTGGTGTGTAGGAATTGGGATTGAGCTCGAGGGGGAGCGTTGAGATATTGAGCTCCACTCGTGATATGCCAGGGTGACCATTGTGCATTTATGTCACTAACTTGTTAGCTATAGATGCGGTTGGTACAATGCCCATGAATAATCGCTGGATGATAGCTATCCTTATGTACATTTGCAATGAGCATCTAGGAAGGGTCTTGCAAAAATACACTCACGTGGGCAGTCCTTCCACTCTATTTGGAGGGCCAATCCTTCTCAATTTCTATATCATTCTCCCACATATGAGCATCCTACATTAATGTTCATGATAGTGCCTTTGAGAGTGTCGATATTTAACATTTTGGCCTTTTATGCTAGGATAGGCCGCACATAGCTAGCCTATAAGAGTACATTTCAAGCTTGATGTAGCTTGCCAACATAGGTTTGATTTTTTTTTTCAAAGACCCAGCCTAATTGGGCTCCCCTACTAACCTCACACTTGGAAAATAATTGCCTAAAATGGGGAATCATGGTCTAATCTTGGTCGAAAGAATTAACCATAACTTCATAAATTCTTATTTGATGCATGTAACTTTATTGAATGTTGAAACAAACATGATAGGTATGTAAATCATATCTTGCCATTTTATTTGATATGCCACATGACCCCATTTGTATTTTCCAATCAAAAGATATAGCCTATCATATTTTTATGCTGAATTAGGCCGCCTGGCATGGCCTGTTCTAGAATAAATTTTTTTAGTTTTATAGCTCTGTTGGCAAGTTGGATGAAGCATGAGATGCACTCACAAAAGACACTTCAAAAGGAAAATTTTTAAACCTAGAATGGGTCATGCAAGCGTAGCTTGTTGTTCTAGGTAAAAAAATTTCAAGTGTCTTTCATGAGTGCATTCTAGTCTTCCAACAGGTCATTAAAAATGAAACCTTTTATACTATAACAGGCCGTGTTGGCATTGGCCTATTCTTGCATAAACTTTGACATCCTATATTTTTTTATTGGAAAATCCTAAATGGGGTCATGTCGCATATCAAATCAAATAGCAAGACATGATTGCTTTAATAAAGCTCCATGCAAAAAATGTAACATCTAATTTGAGAACTGTAACCTCAAAATGAGAACTCTAGGGTAATCTTTGAAAGATTTTGTTCTTTTTAGGTGAAATTTGCATGTTTTTTAAAAAGATCACCATTTTGCACAATGTCTTTTGACTAAAGATGTAAAAATCATCCTTTTTTGAAAATTTACCAACAATGGTATTTCAGAAAACAGGCATGAAAAACTTTACTTAGAATACAAAAAACACATAAAATACAATAATCTCTCAAAACCATTACAATATGGACCTATGCATCCACAATGCAAATAAAAGGTCCATGGCATAACATATTTGAAAATTCTAACATGCTAGAAATTACATTGCTTCACAAATGTACATGCTATTGATCCTATAAAGAATAGTACTCATCCTCAGATCCTATACCTTCAAATGCACTAGAGCTAAAGCTTTGTGGGGTAGAAGTTGTAAGAGCCTTCCTTCTCCAAACTATCCACTAGAACATTCTCTGAGTCAACCTAGCGAAGTTGTGATGCCACCTCTTTCTTGCATGGCATGTCTTGGCTTCAAGTTGTGCATTGCATCCAATCATTGCCTTTGGAATCTTTCAAAATAATGTTATGTATTGTGTCACCTTTGGCAATTTCCCTGCTTGTGTTAATTGAAATGCATATACCAAAATATCTAACCCAATTGCTCAGTCAATGATATCGTCTACCAAGCTCTACCTTGCTTACTTTATGCAATCAAGCTATATGCTTGGTCAATGATATTATTGACCAAGAGCTAAAACTTTTGAAAGCTCTAAATTATTTGATAAAAAGGTAAAACTTTTTATAGATGCATATTTTGTCACTTTTGACATAAAAAATGAGCTTGAAAGACTCCAAAACCCTAAACCCCAGAGAGGATACCTTTTGCCGATGATTTTTTGAAAAACCCTAGATAGGAAAGCGTGTGCCCACGTGCCAGGTCGATGATATCATTGACATGGTGCACATTTGTTCGATGATATCATTGACTAAGAAAGTTCTTGGTCAATGATATAATCGACCAAACGTGCACTAGGTCGATGTTATCATTGACTAAGAGCTAGACGCACGCTTTCCCATCTGGCTGTTTTCAAAAAATCATCGGAAGATGCCCATGTTTGCAGTTGTTTTTAGGATTTTAGGAACTTCCAAGCTCATTTCTGATGTCAAAAGTTCCAAACTATGCATCTACAAAAAAATATTATTTTTTTTCTCAAATAATTTAGAGGTTTTGGCTCACTGGAATAAAATTTTTCCATTCTTTCTTTATGTGATTTAAAAAGAGAGTGAAATTTCTCCTTTGGACAATAATAAGTAGAACATGCTATTAGGTACAACAAGCTAAGATAATAAAAGTTGTTTTTCGAAAAAAATACAAAGGTCACGGGGAGGAAAAAACCTTAAGACTTTGAGAATAGAGAAAATCGAAAGATATTTTATGATATAGTGGAGGTCTTTTTAATTTGTAGTCATGATGTTTGAAAAATGCATGAATTCAGTAAGTTTTTAGTTTTTGACTACGCAAAATATAGCTTTCTTTTCTGAAAAGTTATTTTTAATGACTTTTTTAGGGAATCTTAAATGGGTACCAATGTTATGTACCTGAAATAAATGTTACACTAACTATAAGTTTAACTACTAATAATGAAGTGCGACAGAGAGAGAGAGAGAGAGAGAGAGAGAGAGAGAGAGAGAGAGAGAGAGAGTGAGAGAGAGAGAAATAGATGTGAGACAAAGACATGGGGAAGTGGGAGCATAATTTTAAAAAACTAACAACTAACTGTAAGTTCAATGACTAATAATGATGTGCCCAATGAGCACGATTGCTTGCTCTAGCCAAGTATGATTGGATTGCTTTTCTAACACTGACCACCTCATGTCCCAAACACTACTTATTTGGTCTACCTAACCCCGGGGGGGACCACTGTGTAAAAACCCATTTAGCACGTGAGATCATGGGGTATTGAAAAATCCCATACCTATGGATTTGAATAACCTATATACACCCCTTCTGTAAATTTTAAGATTATTAAAGTATCCCTTATGTATGAAAATTTTCACTTTTTCAATTAAAAAACCCCTTATATATGTATATTTCCTATAAGTCCATAAAAATATAAAACCCCTTCCATTGATCACACGTGCTATCTTACATATTTCTTAGTGACCCCCTGGGACCTCACCATGCTTCCACCCAAGAATGACACCATTTGAAAATCAACTAGCCAAAGCAAATTAAAATCATACATCAATTATTTTGGTTTCTCATATGTACTGGTGGAACTAGTTGGAATTGGAACTTTATGTGATTATCAGTCTCTTGAGACATAATATAAAAAATACTTTTTGCCCAAAAAAAGTCAATTAGCCAAGCTAAGCAATGTCAAGAAATTTTTCTCATTCATGGGATTCCTTAGATTTTATCAAAGATTCATTAGAAAGATGGTTGCATATAAGATAGGAAATGAAGTTTGAATGGGACAAAGAATGAACTAAAGCATTTTAGATTTGGCAAGAGATGGTAGTGAAGGTGATGATAATTTGAAATTTTATTATAATAATTTTTTCAAAATAATTGCAATTGGGTGAACTATGGATCAATCTAAAGGAAACATGGATTTCCCCATCTTTTATGCAAGTCAAATATTCTCAATGTTAAAACAAATTACTCCAGCATAGAAAGGAAGTAGGAATGTTGTACAATGTTTAAAATTTTTGATACTATTTACTGGGAAACCCGTTCTTTGTAGATCAATATGAATTTCTCTTTTTTTTCAATAAAACAATCATGAAACCAAGATTAATTAGATGGATCCTTTTAGGTACAAGAGTTTAATTTCAAGTTCATTCATAAACTTGGCTCTTCCCATTGTGGACCATTCATAAACCTAGCTCACCCCATTGCGGATCATTGATAAAACTAGCTCATCCCATTATGGATCATATTATTTGTCCCACATCAATGACAAAGATCCAAAGAGGAGATGGATGATGAGGTACCTGATAAAATATTATTTTCTAGGTTGAAAATATACATTAATCACAAGAAATCTATCGTAAAGGTGGGGATATGATCCTTTGCAAATGCATCTTTCCACATGGAAATAATAAAAACTAAAACACATCAAGGTGTGGTGAAGGTCATTTTTGGCCAATATCAAGGAGTGGCAAGAGGTCATTTTTTGGCCAACGTAACAAGTGAAAAGATAATAAATGACAAGTTATGGTGGATCATAATGTATGCAAGTGGCAAGCACTATAAAATGTGTGACATTCCAACAAGTGGGTAAGCCAAAGATCAAATGCCACTCAACCCCACATTCCCATGAGAACCTTTCTAAAAATGGGGGTTCGATTTTATCTATCCATTCAAGGCTATGAGACACCTACAAGGCAATCATGGTGGCAACTAACCACATCACCAAATGGTCCAAAGGAAAATCCTTGAAGCATAAAATACAATAACTCCTTGTATGAGAATATGATATGTGATCCAATTGGAATGATGTCAAATCAAATAATTCAAAGGGAGTTCCTTAAGGCAACATTTCCCTCCTAATTTCTTGCCATGTCTTCCATCTTGGCTGCTCTTTATTCCAAAGTTGTCCCCAAGTTTGCAATCCTTTTTTAAGCATCAAACTAGCTAGGAGAAATAGTTCATCATTAAGTTGGACATTCCTAGATATAGTGAAGACCCATATACAGTCAATAGCCATAAAGGCTTCCTTGCTAGAAAAGTGCAAAAAGACCTTTATTTCCTCAAAATATTTCCAAATAGATTGCCAAAGAGGACCCCCCTCAGCTTTGCAAGGCTCAAGATTCCAAATGGCAAAGAGAGCAGGATAATTTTTCCATTTAAGGGCCCTAATTGGTCTGAATAGTTTCATATTCCTCAAAAGGAGTTGTGCCTAGTCACAGTCTGGCCTCAATATAGCTTTAATCACCCATATGGCAAAAAGTTCCATGTAGCTAGAGCTATATCCATCACTCCTAAGCCACCTTCTCCCTTATGCTTGATGTAGTAGGACCATCTTACTTTAGATATTCTAGAGCTCCCTTCCCAAGGAAGGATCTGCAAATCCTAATGATTTTGTTCAGTCTAGCTTCGGGGCTCAACAGGATTAATCCAAAGGTTTTGCACTAGCCTTCTGCTTGCAAGATTGGCTTGAAAACCTATCGGTTTGTCTAGATTATTCTGAAACATTACCATAAACCAGGTTCATCTTTGTTTTATAGTATGTCAAACCCCATGGGTGTCCCAAGAAATCTTAAACAATACCCTTGTTGATGATGTAGCATCCTAGTTCTTTCAGTGTTTCATGTTCTCCTCCTTTAAGAAGCTCAATTAGGGAGAGCGGTAGTATTAGCTAGGGACTTGAGCTGTGTACCAGACTTGTGACCTACAAATTATGTGTTTAGTTCTAATTGGGTAATTAATCAGTGGACATTAGGTCAAGGTTGTAATTTGAAGGATTTTTTATGCTAAGGTGGTATGTTGGAATGTGTTGATGGGTAGGTTGTTGGTGATGAGGTTGAATGATAAGTGGAAACTAAGGCATTGTGTCACCTAGTGCAAGAGTAGATTGGAGGCCATTTGGAAGGTCTTCGATGTTGAGCAAGTTAGGTTTCTATTTTAAAAGGTGCTCATCCTTTGTCTGCCGGTCAGAGGGAGACTTTCTTAATGGGTTAAGGTTTCTCTGTCATGTCCTTTGAGTAGGTGTTCTATTGAAGTTTAAGGCATATATTTTGGGAGTTGTGATAGGTGTTTTAGCAGTTTCCATTTGGAGTGTGGGGCTAATGCCGAGGTTTTTATGTAAGTTTAGTTGAAGAGCACTACTTATCGGGGCTCCCTTCACTTTGATCGTTGTTGTGACTTGACCTTATTAAAGAGGCACTGGTTTGTTGGTGTTGTGAGGAATAGGTTGGCTTTTACAGAGGATGTCCCATTGGGGGGCTATGGTGTCTTGTTGGTTATGTCACTCAAAATGAACTTGTGGGATTTTAGTGTTGTTATTCAGAGGAAGAAACAGGTTGAGAATAGGATGTTGTTTGATATCAGTCACCTTCAGTAGGGGTAGTTTGTTGGGCAGCTCTACCATCTAGGCCATGGGCACTTTGCCCTTGGCCATCCTTTTTGCTACTCGAGAGATATCTTCTTTTTTGGGTGTCACCAACCCCTAATACAAGCTGGCCAGTCAAAAAAATAAAAAAAATAAAAAAGAAAAAAACAAACAACACCCACAAAAGGAGATGAATTGGGTGTGCAGTGGGCTTTGCAGAAAAGGGGGTGAAGACTATGGGAAAGCGCACGTGTGCACACACACACCCAAAAAAAAAAAAAAAAGATTTGTAAATGTATCTCACACACATCGACACTTATTTCTTTACACACGAACACACACACACACACACACACACACACACACATGAATACTTTCCTAACTATGAATTATTCTTTTATGTACCCCATGAAATCTTTCATTTACATTTTCTTTTTAACCACCCCACATACCAAGCCCACTAATTGTCCCATACCTCCTCTAATCCCTTCTTAACACATGCACTCATTCGCTCCTTACTCCTCTTGTGACTTAAACTTTGCTTGTGGCTAAATTGTTTTTTTAATTATCTAAGAATCCATATGGTTGTCTATATTCCTAGGTAAAGCGATAACAAGCCGGGGAAAACAGGCATTACCTATCTACCCAAACGTAACTATGATGTTCTAACACCTAGTTTGTTTGGATGGTGGTAGGTAAGTGGACCTCGACCTCGGAACATGGACTGCCTGAGGATTTGACATCTCTTTTCAATAGTATGTTTGTCAAACTCAATATTATTAAAATTTCTTAATTTTGATCGAAATTTTTGCAAACTCTAGTTGCATTTTTCAACTTAGATGTCTCAAACATTTTTTCCTTATATGTTTCTCTTTCTTAACTTTTGATCCAATTGATGGAATTAATTGTATGGCTCAATTATTGATGGGACTTTTTAATCTAAACACACACTTTGATTTCCCAACTAGCCTTTGGTCAAGCTAGTGCCATACAATTAATTCACATCCATTGGATAATTCTTTAGCATGGATAATCCCTAGTTATGTTGTGATCCACCTTATTTTTTACTAACTTTATATCTATTTTGCAGAAGTGGTTTACACATTTACTATTGCCATTACTTTTTAATTTTGACACTTATCATACAAATCCACTTTTATTCACTTATTACCAGTAGGTGGGGAGTAAGTTCCACATGGTAGGCTTACTGCCCACCATGTGGTCTTAACCTTTGGGTTGGGGGTGGGACACACACACACACACACACACACACACACACACACACACACACACACATACACATGAATACTTCCCTAATATGAATTATTCTTTTATGTACCCCTGTGAAATCTTCCCTTTATACTTTCTTTTTAACCACCCCACATACAAGGCCCAATAATCGTCCCATACCTTCTCTAATCCCTTATTAACCCATGCACTCATTCGCTCCTTACTCCACTTGTGACTTAAACTTCACTTAAGAATCCATATGGTTGTCTATATTCCTAGGTACAGCGAGATAACAAGCTAGGGAAAACATGCATTACCTGTCTACCCAAACGTAACTATAATGTTCTAACACCTAGTTTGTTTGGATGGTGGCAGGTAAGTGGACCCTGACCTCGAAACCTATACTGCCTGAGAGAGAGATTGTGCACACACACACACACACACACACACACACAGAAAGAGAGAGAGAGAGAGAGAGAGAGAGAGAGAGAGAGAGAGAGAGAGAGAGAGAGAGAGAGAGAGATGTATTAACATCTGCAAGAGGCCTTGCGAACCTATGGGACAAAGTGCACAGAAAAAGATAACTCATACAAGCCTCAATGAGCTGAATCAAAGAGTGCGCTAGGGCGATTACTAAGTACTGATCTATGCTAGCAAACTCATAATCATAATCAATCTATCCAAATACAAACTGAGACAAGTTAGCCTTGGAGCTGCGACTTCGAGATCGAAGCCCGGTATAGTGATAGCTCTCTGATGAGCTATGAAGATATCCCATATCTATGTCTCTTGGGCTATCTTGTGTTGCGATGGTGGGAAGGCAGTCTCCTTGATCTCTGAACTCTCTGGGCTATGTCCAGGGTGACCCATCTTCTCTATCTGTCACCCATGAGGAATGATGTGATGGGTCAGACTTGAATAGAGTGTTCTCTGTGCACTCTCTATCTCGCGTGAGGTCTCTATGTCCCTCTCTCTGTGGTACTATGTGTATTGTTAATCTAGGCTACTCTCATGGAGCTCTCATGTCGGCTAGCTCCTCCTCCTCAACTACATTGTGTCTTGGGGCTAACTCAAATGTATGAAAGTCTGTGACACATCGTTGTGCCTTGTCAGCCTCTATGTTCTGTGGTTTGGCCATCCCCTGCTACTCTCTAATATGTCACAGTAGCATCTCCATGTGTCGGTGCATCTCTATCAGATAAATCCAAACACATACTTGGTCATGGAAATGGATCAATTGTTGTGATAGAGGCCTCGAAGCCACTCCCCTCTAGGTAGAGATATGGTAATGCCCCCGGGTCTCATAATAGATTGGGCAAACACAAAGAAAATGCTCCTTCGTCTCAACTACCCCCAGCATACATAGCGTGTAGACTCGCTACTCTCTAGGAAAACCTGTAGCTCTCCCTAACTTAATCCTCAACTGATGGGATGAAACCCGCATCTGGCCAATGGCAATCCTCAATGCATGCGAGACTCCTCTATCATCAAGATACTGGGGTCTGATGATGAGTCCCTCCTTCGATACTCTCAAGAAGTGGTCGCAATAGAACTAGGTCTTGGAGGGGAGCTTCTACCCCCCCAGTCGGAGATGTATGAAGACAGAGGAGGTCTAACCGTATGACATGGTTGATCTCATCTCATGGGATTGACTCAGGAGGCACATCCATGTTGTACTAAAAAAGGGGGAAGCCTATCCATTTGGATAACATGCCTGGCAAGCCATGCAGATATGCGTGCATACCATGTGTCAGCCCTACTCTCAGTTAGTCATCTAGATGACTCCAAGGCCAACCTCAGAACTCTCTAGTGACGTAAGTCCTAGACTCTGTGGATGAAAGTCACTGTCTAAAACATGGCATCAACGTGGAGAGGTGTCATGGCAAACTCTGCTTGCACTATCTCATGAGGGTTTGAGGTCTTACATTGAATCATCCTGGACCCTAGCCACTCAAAACTCCTCCAATCTATCCTCAGAAGATCACATCCCTAGAAGGGTTCTGCATACATAGTAGTCGGTCATACTAGTATGTCAAAAAGCCAACCCTTCATCAATGTGGATCCTAGAAGCAATGTCGCTCTAGTTGAGCCAAAGCAATACACCGCCGTGTGAGCTGTGCCTGGGCTATGTGGGTCCCTGGGGCACCAACTCCCTTTAGTAAGAAAACCTATCAAAATCTTGAGTATGAGATGAATTAACAATATGGCATGAGTAGAAATTATTCAAATTAACATGGTTGTGTTCTACACTAAAAGAGCTTCAAATATGTCTTTACACCTTGGAATTTAGGTAACACATGAAAAAGTTACATTAATTTGAAAGGAGATGGGTTTCATATTTTAGTGTATTTTTTATTTTACCCCCCTCATCCAAAAGACCCCCCCTTGGGCCTCACATATTATGAAAAATATGTACAAATCTCAAAACTTGCATATTTTTAAAGATATGTACCTTATATTTTATGGGAGGAGGGACATGAAATTTTCATATTTTTCCCTTGCATATTTGAAATTTTTTAAAGAAATCCATGCATATTATATATAGGCCTTGTCTCCCCATACCCCAGATTTTGGACGAGGGTAGTAACATATTGCATATTGAGTTGGCACCCAAGTGTGGGTCATCGTGAAAATGGATCACTACTCCCAAATGTGTATAGAACTCCACTATCTCCACTACCTCGCCGACGATAAGTGAAGCTAAGTCAATGAAGCACTGCTCGTGAGGTGTTGAAGACAATAACCTTGTCTTCCCCAAGTTGACTGTGAGGTCTCTCTCTCTGTAGAACACCTCTAAGGCCTCTAGATGTCTCTGCAACCCCTCCCCTAAAGATTTTATAAGGACTATATATCATCAGCGTACAACAGTATCTATATTAGGAGGTCACCCAATAATGATACCTCAGTGCCTAGGCGATCGATGAAGGAAGTGATATCATCAATGTAAAGGCCGAAGAGAGGGGTGAGAGGGGGCAGCCCTGCTTCACCCCCTATCATGCTCTCGACCAGAGAGAGAGAGAGAGAGAGAGAGAGAGAGAGAGAGAGAGAGAGAGAGAGTTCCACGGAAGTGGAACTTGGACCAATTATAACAAGTTGAACGATATTCAAGTGGCCTACCTTGAAATACAAAGAAGAAAAAAATGAGGAAAAGGTGATATCCTCGACTACCAATCACAAAAAACCTGCTTGCCTTGAAATATGAAGAAGAAAAAAAGGAGGAAAAGGTGGAGATCACATGCCCACAACCGATCACAAAAAAGCTCAATGAAATAAATAGATTAATTTTTAGCTTTCCCAAGACAAACTGGTCACTATACCCTACCGCTTGCAAGCCAAAAAGGCAAATAATTTTTGAAATTGAAATCCCAATTTCGCTTCTTAGAAGTCAAAATCTCCAATAATTCCCACCCTTCAAGGCAGGTCAAAAAGTGTGAATAAATAAACAAAAGCATAAATAAGCATGTACATATACATACACATGTACCTATGTGCATGCAAAGGACAATGTGTGTGCTTGTGTAGGTGTTGCTACATGTATGTATGTGTGTGGGTATGCATGAGAGTGTAGTGTCAACTTAACAAACTATAAAGGTCTTCAACATATAAAATTGGGACAAGTGTGAAATGTCAAAAATTACAACATACTTCATTGATTGATTGAGATTGTGATCTCTCGTTTGTCAAGGTAAGTAACATGAGCAATTTCCATTCCTCATGGTTGCCTAGTAAACGGCTGCTCGGATCTGATTATAGGAGACCATTAGCACGCACAATGTGGAGGAGCTGAATCCGTGATGTTATAGAGAGGACTACCACGTAGTGGAGCAATTTCAAACTATGCATATACGTTGCAATAAGAAAGCAACTCTATTAGAACCTTTCTACTTAAAACACTAGGCTTTGGCAAGCAAAGAGAACATAAGTCATATAAAGAAGATACCTTGAATCTGATATTCTTGTACACTACCTCTTCTACGTTGCTCCCAATTGTTGGTTGTGTGACCATGACTTCTTGCAGATGTAGTTTGTACAGAGTTGATGTCTTTGCCTATCTTATCAACCACTATTTTGTACTCTTAGATGGAAGCAAAGTGAACCACAAGCTGGAAATCAAGGCTCCCATATTGCTGGAAAGCCAAGGCAAAGGGACATATAGTCCAAAACTTCTCAAAGAATCACAAACGACTCAAACTATTATAGATCAACATGTTAGGTTCAAGCTAGAGGCCGCAGAGATGTCAGTAATGCAGAGGGATAGCTCTACCTAGAGGTGGGTAACCAAGCGATAAGGTCAAGATAAATGCAAGCATGATTTTGTGGGTTTTACTGTTTGATTGTCTCTATGCGAAGGATAGATGCACTGAAGAGATTCTGAAAGGGAGATCTAGTTTTCCTTCCATCCCCTCAAATCATAGGTGCTTTTAGTGAAGAGCTTTTTACATATGCCATTAGGAAAAAAGGGAGCTCATTTTGGGGCTATGTAAGAAATTTGCTATTTTCTCTTTTATCTCTCTTCTAAAATGTGGAAAAAATAATAAAATACGGATATCTGTCAGTTTAGGACCATAGGTGTGTCAGTCCAGGGAGGAATAAAAAAGTCCTTTCAAATAATTGAGAAGATGCTGCATTAAACTCTCCATATAGATCCCGCATCTCTTTCAACGACGGCCTCTCATAAAGAACCCATCATGCCATCACTAATCCGTTTGTTTTCAAATATTTGAATGGTTACCGTGAAAGATTAGATGAGTTTTATAAAAAGCAGACAAGATGAAGAACCAACCCTCATGAAATGGCTGCTGCAACCATGCTGTTGAAGAAGAACCTCAAAAGAAGCGACTACACTATTTACATATTGATTTAGAAGAAAAATATGTGCCGCTATAGAAAAGAGGAAAGGTTCCGCTTGTGAATGCTGAGCAAAATGAAAACATGAGAAGAGCAACAGGCTCCCAACATATCGACTTATGGTGCGACAAACAAATTTACCCAAAATGTCCATTGAGAAATTTTAGCCCTCCATTTTCTAATCCGATAAC
This sequence comes from Dipteris shenzhenensis, assembly GCF_047967505.1. Taxonomy (NCBI): domain Eukaryota; kingdom Viridiplantae; phylum Streptophyta; class Polypodiopsida; order Gleicheniales; family Dipteridaceae; genus Dipteris; species Dipteris shenzhenensis. The sequence goes on from NC_141612.1 coordinate 44,106,733, forward strand.
GCTATTGAGGTTTATGGGTGACAGGAACAATGGAATGTATGGATACATTTCGACTCAATAATCAACTGCGAAAATGTACAAAACATTGTATGTCCGAGAAAGAATGGAGAAGGACCAAGAAATGTCGATAAATTCAGAATTGAAAAACTGCAAAGGGAAATCGAAGAGCATTCAAAGACAAAGAATGAGCTAAGGAAAGCAAGAATGAAGAGAACCATTCTTGGAGAGAGACAACAAAGCAAGAGAATTCCAAACATTGCTGAGTTGAAAGCTGGCACTAGAGGATGTAAGCACAGAGTACAAAAAGCAAGGTAAGAGTACATCTTGTTTAGCCATTCTATTTGTATGTATGTGTCTGTCTTGCAAGAAAATCTGTAATATTGCAAAGTTTACTTGTTGTAGGAAAATTTTAGGACCTGAGAAAGAAAACATTGATCTTAATTTAATTCCTGTCAAACAAATGAAGGGTTTAGTCTCCACTGTTGTTGCAAAGAACATGATGGAGGAAAAGAAGTTTAAGAAGGTAAAACATGAAGTGCTTGAAGACTTTGTCTAGGAAAGTAAAGCTGATGTCATGAAAATTCAAGAGGCTCTTGATGTGAGTGGAGTGAGCAGAAAGGGACATGCTTCAATATTTAGAGTTGTGTCATCAACATTAAAAGATCAACGGATAAAATGTTTGTTGTTACCAACACTAGCACAAATGTGGAAGGAACGAGGTCATCTCAACCAAGAAGTTGATAAGTTTATTGGACAGTACTTTCATATCAAAAGTGTATATGAAAGTGAAAAGGGGAGCACTACATATAATGCTTGGAATACTATTTTTGTAGATCTTGAACAATTGCAGAGACTTATGGTTGAGTTCTACAGTATCACATTTGAAGAATGTAAAGGAGTTTTGAAGTTTGTTGTGAAGCTGGATGAGTGTGAAATCGTCAAGGGAAAAAAGATAGAGAGACTTTCTATCACTTTGATGAATCTAGCACTTGATCAATCGATCACAAAGTCCAGCTCAAAGTACTTCAGTGTCCAATCGGAAAAGGACGTATGGTGGTTGGGCGCATTTGAGGTATGTAAACTATCGCCTTCTAAATTAGTCTTTGCTCGAAATGTAATAAATTTTATATCATATATCTCGCAGACCTGTGGTTTTAAATTACAGGTGAAGACTGAGGACCATGTAGTACTTTATTGGGTATTTCATCAAACAGATATACCATCAATTATCAAGAGTCAAGTCCAAGGATGCCATCTTGATGTTCCAGGGAAGGGTGATTTTCAAATTGAATGACATATGGCAAGTGACCTGAAGACACTGAAGTGTATGTTCAATATAAGCAAAGGGGGTAACTCAAAATCTCCTTGCTTGTACTGCAACAAACCAGTGCATGTCCTAGATTCTAAACGGTGGAAAAGAGCACCCAACAAAGGTCTCCATGGAGGAGATGCACATATTACAAAGAATCTTAAAAAATCTACAAATGGAAAAGATGTTCTATTAAGCCATCTATTGGTGGAGTAAAGGCTAGAAGATTTCTGTCTCATCTAGAGAAAAAATAAATAAATGGCAGTAAAACAACATACGTATCAAGGATAAAGTATAACTTGTGGAGAAAAGTCCACAATGTTCTCAAAGATCATCAGGCAAATGGATTGGCAAGAGATGTCAAGGCAGAAGTGTGGAAATGCTTAGATAAACTTTTTGTTTTTTGTGACCAAGCCACCTTTCGCAAAAATGATCAACAAGCATTTGAAGAAGCGGTAAAGAGTTTTGGAAAGGCAATGAAAGAGGCTTGGACAACATGTAACATCACTCATTACATGGTAAGAACAATATTCTATTCTTGTGCATGTTTTTATTAAAGCAAACAATCTTAGTTTTAAATATTCTAATGCCCACTTGCCTATGTATCAAAAGAGCATATAATTTACAATCACCTTCCTTTCTTTGTAGAAAAACTACAATTTGGTTCACACAGGGAATGAAGAAATCACACTACATGGCACGAAATGCATTCTTTAGACATACACAACATTTTGGAGGAAAACAAAAAGCCAATAGTTTAAAACATTTTGGAGGAAAACAGAAAGCCAATAGTTTAAAAGAAGTGTTCCAGTGGTAAAGCTGCCTTCATCATAATGCCGATACCCTCTACCGTGGCTTTGATAACATAGAATCCTTTTCCCAGGAAGTGACGATACCAAATTCCAACCCAATAATAAACTCTAACACGCTAAGAACATTCTTGGATAATTTGAAACCCTTCAGAAAATAATTCTAGTTCAACATTTGAATAGCCTCTAGATGGTTGCAAAGGCCTCTAGTATCATAAAGGCTCTATATAACGCTTTAAGACCCTTAACGGGGGTGTTGAACTTGGCCTGCAGCCCTTCTCTTACAGCACTAGGTTCACCTTTGAGCACGAGCTTGTTGGACCGAAGTGTACCGACGATTCCCTTCGAAACTTTTAAGCCGTTAGCCGTAATTTTTACAGCCTTTAGGCCAAGTGAAATGCCGCCGCTTGCTCCAAAACCCACAAGTAAATCGCCATTTGGTATTTGGAGCTTCTGAATGACTCCATTAGCTGTGCTTAACAATTCCACTTGCGGCATTTATTCCCTTAGCAACACCTTTAATGTGTCGGGCAGGCCCGGTGAGAGCCCTGATTTCGCTCCCATGAAAGCCAGGAGAAGTGGAGGATCCGTCTTCTGCCAGGCTGGAGTCTGGCAGAGCTTGCGATTTTCCGCCATTTGGCAGATCCTCATCAGAATGCTGGCCATCATCACCTTCACTTATTTGAGGAAAAGAACGATTTGCTCTGCTCAGACCCACAATCTTACTGGAAGCGGTACGGAAATGCAAAGCCAGGCGGTCTGCAAGGCGACCGCTATGAATGAGAGGCTGATCCCAATCGTTTCCTGGGGAGCAAGAGGTGGATGGGAGAAAGAAAGGAAGGGTGAGGGGATCGGGTAAGCGAGAGGAGATGAGCAGGAAAGCCAAGATGGGAGTGGAGTGGAGTGGAGATGAAGATTATCGAAGGGCGAGGTCCCAAAGCTCATGCTTCACCGGGACAATTGTTTTCATTTGACAGAGCCAATTTAATCACTTGTCTATTGTTTTCCTTTGCCAGAGCGAATTTGAAGGCATTTGTTTTCCTAGCACATCGCTAGATCGCCAAGAGTTAGTTTGACATGGATTCCTTGCTTGCACTCTCAGGTTCTGATGCCTATTCTCAAGTTCTCAAGAGCACTCAAGGAATCCATGTAATCTCATCTCACCTTATCAAGATGTCTGTAATCTTTCTATTTTAATTTCAATAAACTTCTCTGTTTTTTCATGCAAACAGAAAAGAAAAAAGGAGTTAGTTTGACGACCTCGCTCAGTCTCATGTTGATCCAATCAAATGGGTAGAAGCTACTATAATGTCCTATCATGTGTCATATACATTGAAGCCAAAGCACCATTTCCCAACCTACATGTGTGAATCATGCCTATATATGCTTACTCTTTGCCACCATCTTGGATATCTCTTTCTGTGCTAAAGCCATGATGCAGTCTTCTGTCATGTCCCAGGTCATGTCATCATTCATAGTTTGGATGGCTACTCTGATCCTTGGTCCAAGTTGTAGGAGCTTCTATTGAATTTGCACCATCCTCACTAATGTCTGGGATTGCAAGACAGACATTGTTTCTTTAACTCTTTCCCTGAGGGACTCTTCATAGGCAACCTTGCCTCTGGTATGAAGTTGGTGAAACACCTCTACAACCTTGAATCCATCATCTTTAGGTTTCTTGGCTGGAGGTATCAGCAAGATATCCCTCATTGTCAGATCATCCCAATCCTCTGCATTAAGGATCTTGTCATATCTATATCTAACCCTGACAAGTGTTTGGATGTCTTTCTTCATGATGGTGACCCTATGTGCATGTGCTGCTACCATCATGGTGTCCATGAAAAACTCTATGAGCCACTCTTTAGTAGCTTCTTAGAGAGCAAGTAGTGCAGTCCTTGGCCATCTAAAGTCCACATGCTAGTTCATGCATACTGCCCTGACTAGCCTCTGAAATGGTGCCATGGGTACTGCATATCCTATGGATTTCTGAGCCTTCTTGATCTCCATCAAGATAGATCTGCTTTGGCTCACTCTTTTCTTCCTGTTCCTTGCTAGCATGTGCACAGGCTTCCCCTTCTTTGAAGATTTAGACCTGGATGGAGCTGTGGCAGCCCCTGCAATGTCTGGTCCTTTTCCTTTCCTTCTAGTTGTTGCTTTGGTCCTTGCCATAGTATATTGTGCTCTTCTCCTGGAAAAAAACCCAAACATCACAAGGAAATCACCAACCTAAGAGTTTACTTGAAAACGTGATATGGTGTAAAAAGATAGAGAAAAGCCTCAAATCGCGTTTTTTAGCAAATATCTTTGGACATACCCGAGGAACACCCAGCATGCTAAAAGTTTTCTGGAAAACACGATATGGGGGATAAAAACAAAGGACAAGCTCAAATCGCGTTTTTGAGCTAATATATTGAAGCCTACTCTAATCAATCAGTTTGAACTCTACAATCCTCTTAAACCCTACAATGCATATGAGATGTGCTCAGAAAAACAACTCATAGAGTGCTTTTGAGAGAAAGGTATGGAATGGTCATTTCACCTTACTAACAGGAAAAACCAACGACTTGTGACAGATTGCTTACTTGGGCTTGTGTGTACAGCTAGAGCTAGAGCTAGGGAGGTGTGAGATGGACCTGGGGAGGTTGTGGCTAGAGCTACAGTGGGTGGTAGAGCTAGTGAGGGAGGTTGGATTTGGAGTTGTAGTGGGACTCTGTGATGGAGGTGGTGAGGTAGTGAGGTTGGAGCTGGAGCTGGTGAGGTAGTGGGGTTGGAGTTGGAGGTGGTGAGGTTGGAGGCAACTAAAACTAGAGATAGGGGTGAAATGAAGGGTAGCTCTACTTAGAGGGCATTTTGTCTCAAAATCTGTGCAAACAATGATGAGGAAATAAATGCACAGAAACCTAGAAGCCCGTTTTCCACACGTGTGGCTGACAAGATAGATGTGACATTCATTGGAAACTGTGCCCTTTCCTCTTATCTACAGTTTCTCCATCCCTCTAGTAGTTCTGATCTGCATCACTGCCATCATCATCCCCCCCCAATCATCATCCCACCCCCCCCTCCCCCCCTTACTCCCATCATCCCCCCTGCCCCCCACCCTTACTGCACCTATGCAAGAGCCACAGACAAGTCACCAATGCCAGTCATGGACAGAAAAAATCTAGGTACTCATTCTACCACTTAGGAATCTGCTATATTTGTTTGCTACTAGTGTTTTCTTGATCTGTGATTGTGTAGACCTCATCTTTTCTTAGGTGCCAGCACTTGATCCATAGAGGATAAATTTTTTTTCTAGAAAACGCGATTTGAGGCTCTTTTCCATAAAAACACCCTATATCGTGTTTATTAGCAAAACATGCTAGGTGTGCACAAGCTTGTAGGGAGGACAAAATGAATGATACTCTAAAAATCCTGGTCTAAAAATATGTGTTGGAGTTGGAGCTGCAATGGGACTATGTGATGGAGGTGGTGAGGTAGTGAGGTTGGAGCTAGAGCTGGTGAGGTAGTGAGGTTGGAGGCAACTAAAACTAGAGATAGGGATGAAATGAAGGGTAACTCTACTTAGAGGCGGTTTTGTCTCAAAATGTGTGCAAGCAATCATGAGGAAATAAATGCACAGAAACCTAGAAGACCATTTTCCACACATGTGGCTGACAAGATAGATGTGTCATGCATTGAAAACCGTGCCCTTTCCCCTTATCTACACTTTCCTCCATCCCTACACCACATCCTTACCTTGCATCACTGCCATCATCCCCCCCCCCCTTTACTCCCATCATCCCTTCAACAAACCCTGTCCCCCCGTCATCCCTTCAACAAACCCCCCCCATTACTCCCATCATCCCCCCCAACACCCCCCCCTTACTGCACCTATGCAAGAGCCACAGACAAGTCACCAGGGCTAGCCATAACAAATCCAGGTACTCATATATACCAGTTAGGAATCTGCTATATTTGTGGGCAGTAGTGTTTTCTTGATCTGTGATTGTATAGACCTCATCTTTCCTTAGATGCTAGTGACACAGCACATAGAGAATAACTTCTTTTGCTAGAAAACGTGATTTGAGGCTCTTTTCCATTAAAACACACTATATTTTGTTTATTAGCAAAATATGCTAGGTGTGCAAGGATTAGATAAAAAATGCAATTTGGAGTAGTTTTCTTGAAGAAACATGAATATCGCCTTTTCTAGCAAAAGGTACTAACATCATTAGTATGTATTAGCTCGAGAAGAGCTTGATGGGTGCCAGCTTGATGGTTGTCAGCTTGATGTATCTTGAGCTATAGTGGATCAGTGTGGATAACAGTTTGATGGGTGTCAACTTGGGTGTCAGCTTGATGGGTTGAGATAGAGTTGTAGTGGGTCTAGGGAAAGGACTTGGAGCTGTATTGGGTCCAACTGTAGTGGGTTTGGGGGAAGGACCTAGAGCCTATAAGGAGGAAGATGAAACTAGAGATGGAGATGACAATGGGAATGATTAAGTCTGGCAGCTTGGTCTAAAAATAGGTGCATGCAATCATTAGATACTCTAAATATAGTACTTTGAAGACCAATTTTGGCATGTGTGGCTTGAATAGATATCTATGCCATCTCCTCTTATCTTCACTTTTCTCCATCCATTCAATAGTTTTGAATCTTCATCTTCTTCCTCATTTTCATCTGGACAATACATTAGACCTTGCTTTTTTCCCATCATCATCCCCCACCTACCTATACTTGTGCAAAGAGCCATGGAGAGAAAGGCTACAGGTACTTAAATACACCACAGTCTTGATCTACCTTTCCAATTGTCTTCTTCATCTGTCTAATTCTATTGCATCAGCTAGAAGTCATATGCTTCATCTTTTGAATGATCAAGACAATTGTCTTACAGATTCACCTGAATTTTCTCTAGACATGATGTTTTTGCATCAATAGAACTTTTTGCTAGAAAATGTGATTTCAGTCTATTTAATTATAAAGACAGTCATATTGCATTTTTCTGCAAACTTTCAAAGAGGAGGAGCTAACCATCTAGGTGATGCAGGTGATGTACCAAGACTTGTCAACAGGAAAACCATTGACCTCTCAGCTTATGCTGTAAAGAAGGAGGAATCTTCTGGTAAGAATTTTTGTATGAGTGCTTCTGTTTCTTTTTAGCTATATGTGCAAGACTCATCTTTTGATTTTGTATGATGCAGTGAAGAGAAGAAAGCCCAATGACAAGGGTTCAGATAAAGGTGGACAATCAGTTGGTAAGGGAAACGAGAAGGAGGAAAAGAAGTCACCCCAACTGTAGCTCTTTGAATTCTTGGAGAAGTCAGAATGCCACATGTACTATCACAAATACCATGATATGTTCAATAAGGAGCTAGATTTGCAGTCTCTTCTGACACAGCACAAGGATTTTCTTGGAGAGATGTATGAATCCTTCCACAAGCTTACAATTAAAGGATCAAAAGTTGTCAACAGCAAGACTTTTGTACATGTCAAAGACATTGCTACAAATGACAAGATGAGGTATCAAAATACACAAGGTGTTTGAAAGTTTTAAATTCAGTGTTGAGATATCGAGCTCCACTCGTGATATGCCAGGGTGACCGTTGTGCATTTATGTCACCGACTTGTTAGCTGCAAATGCGGTTGGTACACCGCCCATGAATAATAGCTAGATGACAACTATCTTTATGTACTCTAGTTAGTGGCTCAGTTAGTATGCCACCTTAGTTAGCTGAGTTTAGTTTGAGACCCACATATAGGATTCACCTATTCTTTTGTACTTAGAGTTCTTTTGGATTTCACAACTAAGAAGAGGAAAACTGTTTTCAGCCTCCACCTTTGTGTATATTCCCCCATTGTGTATGTGAGAAAGCTACAAGTGAGACTCCTTCCTTCTCTCCCACTCTCTTCACATGGTATCAGAGCTCGGTTCATGGTAAGGAGCTCAAGAAAGCAAACCAAGTTCACGGTGTCGTAGTAAGAGGATCAGTGTTGCTTTCCTTTTTTTTTGAGTTTGGGAGCAAATCTCTGCAGGTAGCACAGCCGAAAAGTGCAAGAGTACACTGTCTCAGATTGGGACACCATTCGCGGTGTAGCGAGAGGGCAATATATGCTACTGGAGTAGGCAAAGCCCTTGGTGAAATTATTGTTTTGATTCGAGGCCATTTTGGGGCCCGTTTTGGTGGCGGAAGTTTTCCATAGGCACTCAGGAAAGTGCCTTGCTTTTGCTGTGTGACCACTGTTGTACAGGTCGGTGAAAAGTTATCGTAGAAATTACATCGTATGCCTATGCGCAGAGATATTGGGAGTGACAGAATCATTCTTGTTGCCTGTTGATGCATAATCGTCACTACTAAGTGACTGTGTGGTCAAATACCACTCTCGTCAGTTTTGCAAATTTGCCCTTGTGAGGTAAAAGAAGTGTTTTTTTGCAGTGACAGAATATTTTGCAGTGTTCTGTAATGGCCTCTAATGCTCTTTCATAGATTGTCACTAAAAATCTTGACAAGAAGAACTTCCAAGCATGGAAGTTTAGAATGGCGAATTTCCTTAAAGGAAAAGGCTATTGGGAGTTCATTACTGGAGCTGAACAAGAAACCGTTATTCCTAATGTTCCCAATCAACAGGAGTTGCAGGCATTTAAAGGATGGCATGAGAGAGCTAGAAAAGTTATGTACTGGCTGTCTATCAGTATTTCAAATTCTATGATTGTGCATATTCAGGATGCAAGCATGCCGAAGGAGGCATGGGATACTTTGACAAAAATGTATAGCACAAATACGCAAGCCAAGAAAATGCAGCTCAAGCAGGAGTTGCATAATGTGTAGAGAGAAAATATGAGCATCAATGACTACCACATGAAGGTGAAGAAGATTGCAGATGCACTTGCTTCTATTGGGTCACCAGTGGAAGATAATGATTTAGTGTATGTGACCTTGAATGGTCTAGGAAAGGATTATGCACAATTTCAGACATCCATTGCCGTCCGTGAGAAATTTCCTAATTTTGAGGAGTTGATTGCTCTTCTAATTTCTGAAGAGCAGAGAAATGGTGGTGCATCTTCTTCAAGAGGAACTTCAAAAAAAGTTGTCTTCTACTCAACTGCTAGAAGAGGTAGAGGCAGAGGTAGAGCAGGCCGATTTGGAGGCCATGGCAGAAATCAGAATATTCAAGAAAACCAGTCCTATGGAGGAGGACATGGTAACTTTAGAGGCAGGGGGAGCCAAAGAGGTCGTGGTGGATGGCAGAGAGGCCAAAATGCAAACAACAATGTTGAATGCTACTACTGTGGTAAAATGGGTCATATGGGTAAAGATTGCTATAAAGAGTAGAATGACATCATGACTGGAAAATTGCAGCAAGGCAATTATGCATCCTCTAGTAGACAGGGTGATGACAGAAATGAGCATCTGTTTATGGTGTAGCACATGACCAATTTTGTGACAAGTGTAGAAGAAAGCAATGATGTGTGGTATATTGACTCAGGTGCGTCAAACCACATGACAGGTCATGCAGAATGGATGCAGGATGCAAGGAAAATCGAAAGACCAAGATTTGTGGAGACTGGTGATGATACTGCACATCCTATTATGCAGATTGGTAAAATTCCTTTGTCTATGCAATATGGAAAAAAGAAGTCCTTGTCTGATGTATTTCATGTCCCAAATATCACCAAGAACCTGGTTTCTATTGGTCAAATGGTTGAGCAGGACTTGTAGGTCAGATTTCTCATCGATGCTTTGTTGAGGATATGAAAAATAAAGGTCGCTTGATAGCAAAAGGGAAGACGAAGGCCAGGATGTTTACGTTGGATGCAGACATTCCTGAATTGAGTGCAGCAATGTTTGCACATGGGACCGGTGTAGTTGCATATATTGATATCTGGAATAAACGCATTGGTCATGTTAATATACAGCAACTTAAATTAATGCAAGCCCAAAATATTGTTGCAGGATTGCCTAAGTTCAAGGTTGCAAAAATGCATAAGGTATGTGAAGCCTGTCCATTTGGAAAACAGGCAAGGAAACCTTTCCTAGACATGTTCAAGAGAGTAAGAGGCCATTGGAATTAACCCACTCTCATGTGTGGACTACTAAAGCTGCATCTATTGGAGGTTGTTATTATATTGTCACTTTTATTCATGACTACAATAGAAAAGTTTGGATGTATTTTATGAAAAAGAAAAGTGAAGTGTTTGGGCATTTCAAAGCTTTTAAAGCTATGGTTGAAAAAGAAACAGACCTACAAATAAAATGCCTAAGGTCAAATGGAGGGGGAGAGTACCTCTCAAATGAGTTTGCAAGTTTCCTGCAGGAGCATGGCATAAAGCAGCAATATTCATGTAGTCCTACCCCACAGCAAAATGGACTTGCAGAAAGGAAAGCCAGGCATATTGGAGAGGTATCTCGTGCCATGCTCAACGAAAAAGACCAGCGAGATTATTATTGGTCTAAAGCAGCTGCTACAATAGTCTACATAATGAACGGGACTCCCATTGTAGCAATACATGGCATGACACCAAAGGAGAGGTATACATAATACTGGTAGGAAACCATATATTTCTCATTTGAAAGTTTTTGGTTGCATTGCCTATGTTTATGTGCCAAATGAGTTGAGATCCAAGTTGGATCCAAAAGCTGAGAAGTGCATCTTTATTGGTTATTCTCTATAGCAGAAAGGGTATAGATGCTATAACCCTTCTACTCGTAAGTTTACAGTGAACAGAGATGTTTTTGATGAGATGAGCAGCTAGTATAAACCAGTAAATGTGATTGATGATGTAGATGCACAAAATGGTAATGCTGCACAGAATTCATAGTAGCAATCACAAAATATTAGTGGACCTATAGTGTCCTCTAGTAGTGGTTCACATACTTCACCATGGATAGGCAGATTGAGATCAGGAGGATCTCCTCAAAGCAATGCAGATAGTGGTATGTAAGTATCACGAAAAGGAAAAGAGAAAGTAGATCAGCCCATGGTTGATGTGAATGCAGGTCACTCTTATGTGGATGGTGAATCTAGTGGCTCAGAACAGAGCCTTGATGATGAGTTGGGTATTCCTTCTATTGTTACACCTGGAGTAAGGAAGACAAGTGATGTTTTGAGAGCACCTAGTAGTGAGCCTATTTTGTGCAGGTCTACCAGAGCTAGGTATCCTATGGATAGGCTGAAATATGATGGATTTATAGCCATTCACTATGCCTATATGGTCAAAGTGATACATGAACCAAAACCCACTTCTTTTGAGCAAGCCATGGGAAAATAAAAATGGGAGAAAGCCATGGATGAAGAAATGGATGCCTTGGAAGGAAATGCTACATGGGAATTGGTGCCTTTGCCTAAAGACAAGAATGCAATTGGCTGCAAGTGGGTTTATAAGGTGAAGCATAATGTAGATGGTTCTGTGAACAGATACAAGGCAAGATTAGTTGTCAAGGGGTATGCATAGACATATGGCATTGATTATGAAGAAACATTCATTTCGGTTGCAAGGATGGCAACCGTAAGAGTAGTCATTGCTATGGTTGCATCAAAGGAATGGTCTTTACATCAGATGGATGTAAAGAATTCTTTCTTGCATGGTGATTTGCAAGAAGAGGTCTATATGGAGCAGCCACCAGGTTATGTTCATGCTATTCATCCTAAGTTTGTTTGCAGGTTGAAGAAAGCCTTGTATGGCTTGAAGCAAGCACCTAGAGCATGGTCTGACAAGATAGGACGGTATCTTGTCACTATTGGCTTTCAGATTTCCAAGGCAGATTTCTCACTTTATGTGAGAAAAACAGAGAAAGGTATTATGTTGATTGTCATTTATGTGATGACTTCATCATCACAGGTGATAGTGATGAAGATATCCTTCATGTGAAAATGCTATTGAAGTAGAAGTTTGAGATGAAGGATTTGGGAGAGCTGTGTTACTTCTTGGGCATTGAGGTGATTAGATCCACAAGTGGGATATTGATCTTGCAGAGGCGGTATGGATTGGACATGCTGTCCAAATATGGGATGACAGGCTGTAAGCCTATTTTAGTTCCTTTGGAGCAGAATGTGAAGCTGAGCGCAAATGTAGGTGAGGTTCTAGAAGACCCTACTATGTACAAATGCATAGTAGGAAGTTTGATTTATGTGACTATTACCAAGTCAGATTTGAGCTATGTTGTTGGTTTGGTAAGTTAGTTTATGTAGGCTCCAAGGAAACCGCATTTGGATGCGGCTAGACGCATACTGAGGTATGTGAAGTCCACATTGTAGTATGGACTATTTTATGAGACTGGGGTTCAGATACAGTTGTATGGATACATTGATGTTGATTAGGCTGGTAGTATTTCTGATAGATGATCTACCGGTAGATATGTGTTCTCTTTTGGGAGTGCTGCAGTCACTTGGAGCAGCAAGAAACAACCTACAGTTGCCTTGTCAAGCATAGAGGCTGAGTACAGGGGTGCAGCAATGGCTACATGTAAGAAAGCTTGGTTGCATAAGCTACTTTATGATATGCATTAGTCTACAGATGGGCCAGTTGTCATTTATTGTGACAACATGAGTAGTATACACTTGGCAAATAACCCAGTCTATCATGCTAGAACAAAGCACATTGAGGTGCATTATCACTATGTGCAGGAGAAGGTTCTAGTAGGTTTTATTGATCTAGTTTATGTCAGCACAGAGGATCAGGTTGCTGACATATTCATGAAGGCATTGGGTACAGAGAAGTTGTGCAAGTTCAAAGACGTGCTTGGTGTGCATGAATTGGGATTGAGCTCGAGGGAGGTTGTTGAGATATCGAGCTCCACTCGTGATATGCCAAGGTGACCGTCGTGCATTTATGTCACTGACTTGTTAGCTGCACATGCGATTGATACACCACCCATGAATAATAGCTGGATGACAGCTATCTTTAGTACTCTAGTTAGTGGCTCAATTAGTATGCCACCTTAGTTAGCTGAGTTTGGTTTGAGACCCACATATGGGGTTCACCTATTCTTTTGTACTTAGAGTTCTTTTAGCCTCCACCTTTGTATATTCCCTCATTATGTATGTGAGAAAGCTGCAAGTGAGACTCCTTCCTTCTCTCCCACTCTCTTCATAGATAGTCACAAGGGAATATGCATTGTACACAAGGGCAATTGTAGGATACTTGAAGAGGCACTTGCATTTGCCATGTATGTACACTATGCTGATGGATCAGTTGAGGACCCATAGGATAGCAATGAGGAAGAAGAAACAGAGGAAAAGTCAGATGTACTAGAAGTGGAAGCAGAGATCTCAACCTGACAGAGGAAGAGCTTGCGATTGCGTCATTGGATCTAGTGGCCTTAAAAAATGAGACCCTAAGAGATGTTGTCATAGTGGATGATGTGGAGGCTGAGAGCTGTGACCTCACTATGCCCATTCTTCCCTCATTCAATATTGAGGGAAAAGAGTATGTCTTGTTGTATGATGTATAGTGCCTATTTAATTTGAGAGAAGATTATGCAATTGCCCTTATTGCACAATCTTGTAGGGTTGACAAGGAAGTAAGGATTGAGGAATCCTTTGTTAGAGCTGGAGAAATTCAATGCTTCAGAAGCATTGTCCATCTATTTTGAGCAAGCCAAAATGTATGAAGAGGTGGATGAGACAATCTTCCAGGAAACCCAAGCATGAATGAGCTATACATTTTTAGTGCTTAAAGAGCTCGGCATTTGTATAGGAATCATAGTAGGCCTCGAGCTAATATCCGAGAAAAGGCAGAGCCATGCAATCCAGGATGCATCGCCCAGTACCATTGTGAAAAGAGTATCATGCACACCCATTAGTCATGGTAGGTTGAATTTTTTCGTAACAGTAGTACTTCTGTTAACGTGACGAGCTCCTCATTTGTGCCCTTCTTAAAACCCCTAGCAGGGCTCACCAACAAGTAAACACATATTATCCCTTGGAGAGTGGCCATTACTGCATTTTTTATTTGGCTTTCCCGATGTCTGCAAGTGAACGAGGGGAAGTTTTATTTGGATAATTGGCCCAACCACTTGGGCTGGGTAGGCCAAGTAAGGGAGTGCAACAGTAGATTAGGAGCATCCAACCCCTATTCTGGTACTTATCTTGACTGCCTATAGGGATACACTTGTACTTGGTTTTGTCCAAATCTGTGAAGCATAATAAGGATTGTACTATGCTGCCTACTTATTGTGTTCTCTCTTCTAGATCTGTGTTGTTTTTTGGGAATACTTATGTACATAGTATTGGGCGATCATTTGGAAGCTGTAGCAGCTAGCCTTTCGAGTTTCCATCCATGGCTTTAAAATATACATTCTGGTTTCATACACTCGATTATGCTACACAAAAATTTCCTTGTATTCCGTTTTGATTTTTCATTTATCACTTTTATGTCTGTATGAATATATGTACACTGTATGCATGCCTATAAGTAATGACTATCTTGTATTGTGGATAACTGGTTAAATTTCATATTACATTTCAGAATCAAAAGTGAATGTGCAAAGGCATATCTCTTTCAAAGAAACATCTCAGGAATGTTAGCCATAGCAATTTAAACACTGTCAATAAGGTGGAATCAATAGGAATACAACAGCTTATACATACAAAGCCTTGGAAGAGTCATGCCCAGAAGTCTGGCTAAAAGCTGATTGGCTCTGATTGGCTAAAAGCTGATTGGCTCTGTAAAAAACAGACAGCATAGCAACTCATCTCCCCAGGAAAGACCTTCCTGCAAGAGTGGAGCACTAATGTCTGCCATCTGGTTTGAGGCACACAAGAAACAGGTCCCAGTGCTGCCAAAAATATATTGCCCAGTAAGGATGGCAGCTTCATTTGGAGATGGTTTGTTGCAAATCATTGCAATGACCATTTTATACATCTTATGGTTGGTATGCTCTTATAAAATCACATCCAACTTGACCAACCACATGGGATTATCCTATCATATACTTTGATATGACATGTGTACTCAGAAACCATTATATAAGTTATTGAGTCGGGAAGGCTGTTTGTTTTACGTGTTGCTATCCTTTCTAATTAAAAGATGGCTAGCCTAAGTTGCATTGCATCCCATTATAGTGGGAGTTTGACATAATTTGTGGAAGCATATGTTTCCACCATATTTTCTCTCCTTGTTTTGATGTTGCTTAAAAGCACTCTACCGACCAAGATTTGTGGCTCTATATTGACTTCTGATCTAGTGCCATTATGGGCATCTATATAGCCGATGACATGGCTAACCACATCAGATTCACAACCTTCAGGGCCTACAGAAGGGTAGCGAGGAACCATCAAAGAGTGCTCACATTTTGCAGTGGTAAGTAGTAGGAGAAGAGGTGATTGCCTTTCTCCACTTTTTCCCTTTAGTAAGACTTCAACCTTCACTTACAAGTGTAATGTCAGCCTTGTGGCATTCTCACTCATATGCATGCTAAGACATGTGACAATTCAGTCTGTTGCAACTTGCTGATATTACAATAAATTCTAAATGTTTTTAGCACTGCCTTCCAGGCAACGCTATAGTTACACTTTTGTGAAAAAGTGTCCCACACACTTTCTTGCCAAGTGTCCCCCTTCCCTCTCTCTCTCTCACACACATGCACACACACACACAGAGTTTGCAAATCATTCAGACTTTCCTATGCATAGGTTTCCATCACAGGTGCTGTAAATTAATCATCCAATCATCTTGACAATTGTTTTCCTTTGACAGAACCAATTTGAAGGCAGTGCTCATGAGTATTTGTACTCACTTGTTAACATAGAGTTGGATTGATGTAGTCAAGTTCGAATCGACACATCATGTGCCCATGGATCGCGATTGGATGCTACTAGGTGCCATCAACTTGCCGCCCAAGTTTTGCATTCCGCCCAAACATGAGTCAGCTTGCCACGAGTCCGTAGGTGCTCCTCTTCCTCATGTGGGTCCTCATTGACTTCGTCAATGTCTTCTTCCTTGTATGCACCCTCACCGTCCGAGAAGAGTATGGGCTTTAGGATTTGGTACCAAGTGGTAGTGCCCATATCACACTCCATACTGAGAGATTGAATTGGGAAATGATCTAGGGAACTGCCTCTACGATGACGATAGATAAGGACACGGTCATGTGTAGGGAGGATTTGTTCCAAGATACCATACGGACATTAGAAGTGAGCCAATTTTAAATGTATGTCCAAGATAATTTGAACCTTTCAATAGAGAGAGAGTTTTTAGACACGGCAAGAAGATTTTGAAAAGTCATCCATATAAGATTTTGAGAGGTCACAACATAGACTGAGCTATGAGCGCGGTTCTCCAAGCCAACACTATCAATCTAGTATTGAAGTTGGACACATTTTTAACCACTACAACAACAAAGGTCCACACATGTGTCAGAGGCATGAGAACATGAGACTCAACATTGTCATAGTCGAGCTGTTGACAAGTCATAAAAGTAGGCCATCACAATGCCAGCCGCTACCAAGGCAAGGGATAGTTAGTGCTACTCCACCATGCACCAAGTCTTTCCCCACCATTAAGGAATCAAACACTAAGTCCTGCAATGGTATTGGGATGCAGCCATACGTGTCATTAGAGACCAAGGCTAGCAATACGAAATGCTCCAATGGCTATTTAGCGGATGTGAGCTTCTTCATTGGCAGAGGGACACTACCATGACCATGTCCATATAGGGGAGTGGCATCATGAAAATGAAGACAAAACCATGCAAGGACTAGAAAACCAAGCTGCCTATTATTGAGGTTAAACTGACTGCTCAATTAAAGTCAAATTCTAGGATCTCAAGGAGATTGAAGATGAGGCAGTGCTATAGTTACACTTTTGTAAAAAAGTGCCCCACACACTTTCTTGCCAAGCGTCCCCCTTCCATTTTGGTTTAATCTCTCTCTCTTTCTCTCTCACACACACACATAGTTTGCAAACCATTCATACTTTCCTATGCATAGCCTTCCATCACAGGTGCTGTAAATTAATCATTCAATCATCTTGACAATTGTTTTCCTTTGACAGAACCAATTTGAAGGCAGTGCTCACGAGTACTTGTACTCACTTGTTTGCTTAGAAATTCGTTTGGGATATACTAAAATGAAATCGTATAGTCTTCACAATCAGTTGTAGCTTGAATGAAGAGAATGTGGACTATCTTTTGATTAGCCTTCTCCTTTAGTGCTAGCCTTTGTCACAGCTGAGTCTGCCCTTCACCTCAGGAGTGCTGACAGAAGCTCAGTAAGGAGACCTTTCTATAAATCGATGCTAAGTATTGGATGTGTTTGTGTGAGAGCATATGTTTATACTATGGGATGCACCCCCATTGACACTACACTATGTGTTTGTGTTTTTAGAGGATGAGTATAGGCATGTTCCTAGATTGAGCTAGATAAATATGCTTCACTCTTATGGGCTAGTGAGAGAGTCGTTTTGCTCACACACTTCCTACATTGGTATTAGAGCTTTAAAATTCTTTCCAGATCTTGTGAGATCCAAGTTAGGTGTGGTACTGTAGTGTATGGTTACGATATGCTCCAACAAGTCAACCATGATGATGCAATGGTGTCCACACAAATTAGTCCCTCCACAAGCCCCCATTATGCCAGCAAAACTGCATCGCCTATGCAGCCAAGGAAGAAGAGGATTGAGCCACACAAAAGGAGAGTGGGACTGTGAGCCTTGGGACATGAAGGAAGAATGGGATGGAACACTCCTTCCATCTCTAATCAAGCTAGAGGTGTAAGAGGCCATGGAGTCAAATCGACAGCCACCTTAGTCCTCATTTCTTGGTAAACTGAACTTCTAAAGGTAAGTTTGAAAGTTACTTTTCTGAGGACATGAAGTCTATCCTTGCATCTATGCTTCTTTTATTTAAGCTGTTACTTGGTCGCACTATTTAAGCTGTTACTTGGTGGCACAAGAGGCCAGCTGATCACTAGACTTACATTTGGAAATAGTGTAGAAAGGGCGTAGAGGCAAATTAGAGAAAGGGGCTATAAGAGTGGAAGGGAGCTGAGAATGAGGGGGAGGAGGGAGAAGGGGTAGGAGAGAGAGGAAGAGGTGGGAAGGGGGGGGGAGAGAGAGAGAGAGAGAGAGAGAGAGATCATATGCTATCTGAAGTAGGAAGAAGAGAGTTGGAATTGGAACTAGAACTCAGAATCCAAAACCCAGCACTGTGATGGCTCATCTAAGAGCAGCAAAAATATCTTGGATTTGTGTCTATCTGGTTGTCTCACACTGTGGTGGTGGAGGATGGCATGGTCTCCTTGATCTTTGAACCCGCTGAGCTATGTTCAGAGTGACCCCTCATCTTGGGTGATCGCCTCTGAGGAAAGTTGTGATAGGTCCAGCACTCAATCGAGAGAGAGAGAGAGAGAGAGAGAGAGAGAGAGAGAGAGAGAGAGAGAGAGAGAGAGAGAGAGAGAGAGAGCCTAGGCTGCAAGTAGGAGGAAGGAGGGAGAGTGGACATGATTAGATGTCACATCAAAATTGTACAATGAGTGGTCGATGGGGACCTATGCAGTCCCCCCACATTGCCCACTAACTCTAGCTAAAGGGCTACTAAAGTAGCCCTTTTTCTTTAGTAGCCCTTTTGCCTGCTTCATTATAGCCATCCCTTCCTATAGAATGTCGCCCTCAAAATTACATGTTGCGGCTATCACCACACAAAGGTGTTGGGACAGCAAATTGATGCTGAGGGTAGTCGACAAATTGAAAAGGCCCAAGAAGAGTCATGTCCTTTGAAGGATAATCAATACCAATAAGAGCCTAGTTTCTTTTTGAAATACAAGCACTACTTGAGGTACATTATTAGTCAGTTTTTTTCTACTCTTGGATAATACTCTCTGGCTACCATGATTATTCCTCAGCCAGTCCTTTCCCTTTGATGAGGTACTCAATGTATACCCAGTTGCAAGGTACTCTTATCTCTAAAACCCACAATGCGCTCGAACATCTAAATGATGTGGCCCTCCTCATGTTGAGATATCCAGCTCCACTCGTGATATGCCAGGGTGACTGTTGTGCATTTATGTCACCGACTTGTTAGCTACAGATGCGGTTGGTACACCGCCCACGAATAATAGTTGGATGACAGCTATCCTTATCTACACTAGTTCGTGGCTCAGTTAGTATGCCACCTTAGTTAGTTGAGTTTGGTTTGATACCCACATATAGGGTTCTTCTATTTCTTTGTACTTGAGTTCTTTTGGCTTTCACAACTAAGAAGAGGAAAACTGTCTTTAGCCTCCACCTTTGTGTGTATTCCCCCATTGTGTATGTGAGAAAGCTGCAAGTGAGACTCCTTCTCTCTCTCCCACTATCTTCACATGGTATCAGAGCCTGGTTCGTGGTAAGGAGCTCAAGAAAGCAAAACAAGTTCACAGTGTCCTGGTAAGAGGACCAATGTTGCTTTCCTTTTTCGAGTTTGGGAGCAAATCTCTGCAGGTAGCACAGCCGAAAGTGCAAGAGTGCACTGTCTCAGATTGAGATGCCCTTCGCGGTGTGGCAAGAGCGTAGTATATGCTGCGGGTAAGGGCAAAGCCCTTGGTAGCTTTATTTTTCTAATTCGAGGCCATTTCGGGGCCCGTTTTAAAGGCAGAAGTTCTTCACAAGCACTCAAAAAAAGGCCCTGTTTTTGCTGTGCGACCACTGCTCTGCTGGTCGGTGAAAAGTTGCCGCAGAAATTGCATCATATGCCTGTGTGCAGAGATATTGGGAGTTGCAAAATCATCCTTGTTGCCTGTTGATGCAAAATCGTCACTACGAAGTGACTGTGTGGTCAAATACCACTTTTGGCAGTTCTACAGATCTACCCATGTGAGGCAAAAGTTGTGTTTTTTTGCAGTGACAGAATATTTTGCAGTGTTCTGTAATGGCGTCTGATTCTCTTTCACAGATTGTCACTAAAAAGCTTGACAAGGACAACTTCCAGGCATGGAAGATTAGAATGACGAATTTTCTTATGGGAAAAGGCTATTGGGAGTTCATTACAGGAAATGAAGAAGAACCAGTTCTTCCTAATGTTCCCAATCAACAGGAAATGCAGGCATTTAAAGGATGGCATGAGAGAGCCAAAAAAGTTATGTACTGGCTTTCTATCAGTATTTCAGATTCTATGATTGTGCATATTCAGGATGCAAGTATGCCAAAGGAGGCATGGGATACTTTGGCAAAAATGTACAACACAAATATGCAAGCCAGGAAAATGCAGCTCAAGCAGGAGCTACACAATGTGCAGAGAGAAAATATGAGCATCAATGACTACCACATGAAGGTGAAGAAAATTGCTAATGCACTTGCTTCCATTGGGTTACCAGTGGAAGATGATGATTTGGTTTCTGTGACCTTGAATGGTCTAGGAAAGGATTATGCACAGTTCCGGACATCCATTGCAGTCCACGAAAAATTTCCTGATTTTGAGGAGTTGTTTGCTCTTCTAATTTCTGAAGAGCAGAGAAATGGGGGTGCATCTTCTTCAGGAGGAACTTCAAAAGAAACAGTCTTCTACTCAAATGCTGGAAGAGGTAGAGGCAGAGGTAGAGGAGGCCGATCTGGAGGCCATGGTAGAAATCAGAATATGCAGCAAACTCAAGAAAACCAGTCCTATGGAGGAGGACGTGGTAACTCTAGAGGCAGGGGGAGCAAAAGAGGCCGTGGTGGATGGCAGAGAGGCCAAAATGCAAACAGCAATGTTGAATGCTACTATTGTGGTAAAATGGGACATATGGCTAAAGACTGCTACGATGGATTTATAGCCATTCACTATGCCTATATGGTCAAAGTGATATAGGAACCAGAACCCACTTCTTTTGAGCAAGCCATGGGAAATGAAAAATGGGAGAAAGCCATGGATGAAGAAATGGATGCCTTGGAAGCAAATGCTACATGGGAATTGGTGCCTTTGCCTAAAAACAAGAATGCAATTGGCTGCAAGTGGGTTTATAAGATCAAGCACAATGCAGATGGTCATGTGAATAGATACAAGGCAAGATTAGTTGTCAAGGGGTATGCACAAACATATGGCATTGATTATGAAGAAACATTCAGTCCGGTTGCAAGGATGGCAACTGTAAGAGCAGTCATTGCTATGGGTGCATCAAAGGGATGGTCTTTACATCAGATGGATGTAAAGAATGCCTTCTTGCATGGTGATTTGCAAGAAGAGGTCTTTATGGAGCAGCCACCAAGTTATGTTCATGCTATTCATCGTGAGTTTGTTTGCAGGTTAAAGAAAGCCTTGTATGGCTTGAAGCAAGCACTTAGAGCATGGTTTGACAAGATAGGATAGTATCTTGTCACTATTGGCTTTCAGATTTCCAAGGCAGATTTCTCACTCTATGTGAGAAAAACAGAGAAAGGGATTATGCTGCTTGTCATTTATGTCAATGATTTGATCATCACAAGTGATAGTGATGAACATATCCTTCATGTGAAAATGCTATTGAAGTAGAAGTTTGAGATGAAGGATTTGGGAGAGCTGCGTTATTTCTTGGGCATTGAGGTGATTAGATCACCAAGTGGGATACAGCTCTTGCAGAGGCAGTATGGATTGGACATGCTGTCCAAATATGGGATGATAGGCTGTAAGCCTATTTCAGTTCCTTTGGAGCAGAATGTGAAGCTTAGCACAAATGCAGGTGAGCTTCTGGAAGACCCTACTATGTACAGACGCATAGTAGGAAGTTTGATTTATATGACTATTACTAGGCCAGATTTAAGCTATGCTATTGGATTGGTAAGTCAGTTTATGCAGGCTCCAAGGAAATCGCATTTGTATGCGGCTAGATGCATACTCAGGTATGTGAAGTCCACATTGCAGTATGGACCATTTTATGAGGCTGGGGTTCAGATACAGTTGCATGGATACACTGATGCTGATTGGGCTGGTAGTATTTCTGATAGACGATCTACCAGTGGATATGTGTTCTCTTTTGGGAGTGCTGTAGTCACTTGGAGCAGCAAGAAACAGCCTACAGTTGCCTTGTCGAGCACAGAGCTGAGTACAGGGGTGCAGCAATGGCTGCATGTGAGGTAGCTTGGTTGCATAAGCTACTTTATGATATGCATCAGTCTACAGATGGGCCAGTTGTCATTTATTGTGACAACATGAGCAGTATACACTTGGCAAATAACCCATTCTATCATGCTAGAACAAAGCACATTGAGGTGCATTATCACTATGTGCGGGAGAAGTTTTTACTAGGTCTTATTGATCTAGTTTATGTCAGCACAGAGGATCAGGTAGCTAACATATTCATGAAGGCATTGGGCGCAGAGAAGCTGCGCAAGTTCAGAGACCTGCTTGGTGTGCAGGAATTGGGATTGAGCTCGAGGGGGAGTGTTGAGATATCGAGCTCCACTCATGATATGCCAGGGTGACCGTTGTGCATTTATGTCACCGACTTGTTAGCTACAGATGCGGTTGATATACCGCCCACGAATAATAGCTAGATGACAGCTATCCTTATCTACACTAGTTCGTGGCTCAGTTAGTATGCCACCTTAGTTAGTTGAGTTTGGTTTGAGACCCACATATAGGGTTCTTCTATTTCTTTGTACTTGAGTTCTTTTGGCTTTCACAACTAAGAAGAGGAAAACTGTTTTCAGCCTCCACCTTTGTGTGTATTCCCCCATTGTGTATGTGAGAAAGCTGCAAGTGAGACTCCTTCCCTCTCTCCCACTATCTTCACACCTCATCCATAAGTGGTAGCTCTGGAAGTGTGTGCACATGCTGGCCTACATGTAGTTTCAGCAAGACACGTGAAATACATCGTGGATCTTGGAGGTGCTCGGTAGCTTGAATTGATGTGCTACCTTCCCAATCTTGCGGATGATCTGATGTGGGCCATAATACCGATGAGCTAGCTTTTTGTTGATATTACTATACATTACCGATTTTTGTGGAGACGTAAATGCACATAATCCCCTTTTTTGAAAACCAAGTATCTACTACATTCATCCACATATTTCCTCTGCTTGGCTTGGGCATCTTGCATATTCTTTTTATCTAATTACAGGAGAGCTTCATCCTCTCCAAGTCATTTTGTGCTTGCTGATTTTTCACAGCCAATTTTGCAACTAAGGAAGGTATTCCACTATGCACCCGTACATTGCCACAAATGAGCTCATGCCATGGAGATGCTTAGTGATATCGTAGCAAAATTGAGCAAGTGTATGCCACTTATCCCACAACTTCTAGGTGTCATGACAATAATGCCAGGTATTCCTCTACCCATTTGTTCACCCTTTCAAATTGACCATCAGTTCCAAGATGGTATGCAGTGCTAGGTGTGGATAACGTACCCACTGCTATAATAATTCTTTCATAAGTGACCCATAAATCTTTCATTCTTATTACTAATAATTCCTGGGGAAAAGCTATGGTGCTTAAACACATGATCAATGAACTGCCAACAAGCAACCTGTGACACTAAATATTGGGTCTTAGTGCGTATGAAGTGGGCTTGTTTTTGTCAATCTATCCACCACGACATAAATGTTATCCCATCCCCCCTCTGTAGAAGGTAAGCCTGTGATGAAATCCATTGTTATATGTGTTTATTTGCCTTTGTAATGGGTAATGATTGCAATAGACTAGCTAGTAGTTTGTTGTCCACATTATTCTGTTGGCAAGGCAAACATCTAGCAACATATTTGATCACATCTTGCCACATGCCTTCTCAGAAGAAGCTCTATCTGACCCTTTCATAAGTCTTGGTAGCACTTTTACGTCTAGCCATAGGAGAGGAATGCACTTTTTGCAAGACTAGTTGCTCATATTGTGAGCCAATCCTATGATTTTAACATTGAGTCCAGGAAGGGGAAAGAGAATGTGGGTGTAGATGCCTTGTCTAGTATGCGGGCTTGCATGTCTATTGTCTTTGCCATTTATCAAGATTGGATTCATGGCATTCAAGAAGAGTATATGCAGAATTCAAAGGCAACATGCATATTCTTAGATTTGCAACCCTCATGCCAAGTCACCCTGACATTGCATAATGGGTGGCAGAATTTACTTAGTGCCAGCACTAAAGCCAACCATCTCTTTTGCTTATGGGCTGTGTGAGGCAATATCTGAGTGTCCTATGGTCAGTTTTGATCTGATTTTGCTCTAGTAAAGGTCCTAATCTATGACAGTGTGCGCAATAGAGGGATGGCCTTGCCTTAAGGTAGGGGCACTCATTGGAGGGATGATAGTTGTTACATACTTTCAAAAGCTATTACACCCATGCTCATGTCGTAAAACATCACCCAAGCCTTTGCCACTAGCATCTGCCTCCACAATGAATGGCTATAAGAAGTCAAGGCATACCAATGCAGGTGCATGAATCAAGGCAAATTCAAGTCTTGAAAAATGAGTTGTGCTTCTTTTGCCCACAGAAACACATCCTTCTTTAAAAGGTCAATAAGAGGAGCTATCCTCTTGGCAAATTTTTGAATAAATGTCATGGAGGAGGCAAGACCCAAAAACCCTCTCAGATAGGTGGAATTTTGTGGCTACGACCATTCCTTTATGTATTTCATCTTTTAGGTTCTACCTGAATACCATCTCTACTCACATTGTGCCCTAAATATTCAACCTCTTCTACCATGAAACTACATTAGGGATGTTTTTATCAAAGCTATTCTTATATATTAATATAAAATCTTGGCAAAAGTTTATCAAGCTTGGTTTTTTAGTTTCATAATATTGAAAGAACAAATTACAATTTTAGAGATTTTCTTTTGAAATTCAAAGTAAAAGTTATAAATCCTGACGAAACTGTAAATTTTTTCTCATAAAAGTTTCAAATCTTGGCGAATACTTCAAACTTTTATTTTTATAATAGTATATAAACTTTCAACACAAATATAAAAGTTTCACTTTTTAACGAAACTAACTGGTAAAAATCATCCATGAACTACATTTGTTGGCTTTTCCATAGAGCGAATGCAACCTCAAAATTTCCAAGACTTGTTTGACATGTCCCATGCGCTTATGTTTCTTCTTGCTTAAATGAGGATGGCATCAAAGAAAACCAGTAGGCATTGGAAGAGAAGTGGCTATAATATTTTGTTCATGAGTGCTTGGAAGGTGGCTGGTGCATTAGTGAACCCAAATGGCATCCCCTTCAACTCATATAAACCTTGTTCTGTGTGGAAGGCTGTCTTGTGCTCATCTCCCTTGTTCACCTTGATTTGATGGTAACTTGTCCTCGGTTAACTTGTCCTCGGATCTATTTTCGTGAAGAAATGAGCACCGTTGAGTTCATCCAACAAATCATCAATCCTAGAGCTTGGAAATTTGTTTTTTATGGTAGCCTTGTTGAGATCTCTGTAGTAGTCAATGCACATATCCTACCATCTTTCTTTTTTAGCAAGAGCATGGGGGAGGCAAAGGGAGCAGTGCTATGAGAGATGGAATTCTTCTCAAGAAACTCCCGCACCAATGCTACCACTTCCTTTCATTCCACTTTGGAAAGACGGTATCCGGCTTCATTTATGGGTTAACTGCCAGATTCTAGAACTATGGCATGATCCACATTCATCTTTGGAGGCAATTGAGGTGGCATATCAATAGATACATCCGCAAAATTTGAGAGCAATTGTTGCACCTCCATATCCTTCACCTCTTGGAATGCTACCTATATGAGCCATTAACATATTCAATGCATCAATGGCACTTTCTTTGGGGCAACTGCCTTGCTGAAATGATCTACATTTTGGGGGTTGTCATGCCATGCAATACCACATATCTACCCCTATGTGTAAAGAAGAGTGTCAAGGCATCCAAGTCCATGCTAATCTCCCCCAAGGATTTCATCCAATCACAACCGAAGACAATATCGATTGGACCCATGTCCGATGCAAAGATATCAACTGCAAAATCATAATCATGAGAGAAGCAAATCCTCACATCCTGGCAACATAGTTTGTTGGTCATATGCTATCCATTGGCAACCTCCACTCTGAGCCCATGATCTATCTTTGTGGAAACCTTCTTCAAGGTCTTGGTGTTGATGATGCTACGTGTACTCCTACAGTCCACAAGCATATGAACAATTCTGCCCTTAATCTCACCCTTCAATCTCAATGTCTCAGCATTCCTGGCATCCAGCAATGCATCAAGAAAAATCAAATAAATTACTAGCTAAGCATCCCAATATTGCTCCTCCTCATCCATTGGAGCATTGCCATTAGCATCATTCCATGCCAACAGTACAATGGTCCACAAAGGAGACTTTAGGCATACGACCCTGTGTGTGTCAGACATTGGTGTGCTTTCCAAGCTGAGTAACACCACCTAGATCAAAGGGAAAATCATAATCTTTTGCAACTCTAGCATCTCTAACTCATGTGCCCAATTTATCTCATTGTGAGACATTTGGTGACTCAGACGCATCCGTCAACTCTTCATCATCAGATTGCTCAATAATCATGGTGAGTTTACTTGTGTCACTGTTTCTCATCTTGCACACCTTCATATGCTTGGGAGTCCATTTTTCAACTCATTTAAAGCATAATTTGGCTCTCTTTTTGCTATCTAGGATGGCATCGGTCATGCTCAAATGTTGTTCCATGTGGGCTGCCTATAGCATTCTTGTACCTGTTGGCATAGTTGGGCTCAAAAACCTCCATGATCTTGGTAGCATGGTCATTGGTTTGAGGTTTGTGAGCCCTCACATTGGAAGCTAGAGCTGGGTTCAAACCATAAATGAAATGCAACCACTTTCCTTTCTCAAACCATTCAAACCATGAATGAAATGAAGCAACTTTCCTTTCTCTCAAAAATGTCATGTACAAAAGGAAAGTTGAGACAGTTTATGAGATTTTCCCAAGTACTGCTTTGGTATTAGCAAGGATACAAATGTATTGGCCATTAGCTTTTTGAACTCTACCCAAGTGCTTAGACTTTGTGGAGGGTCCCTCATGTACTGCCACCAAGTGTGAGCAGCATAATCCTATAAATGCATGCCAACAAATATAATGTGCTCCTCGTCATGCCTAGGATAGAAGCAGAAGTAGTCTTCTAGCTTCGTGAGCCATTCTCCTAGCCCATTGGGCATGCATGTATCACCCTTAAAATTATGCACCGTGACCTTATCTTTGACATCCTTGGCTGCATAATTCCTATTTGGCCTGACTCTAGAAGTACGAGCATCATCACACTTAATGTTCACATACTAGTGGAAAGGCATTTCATCATGAATGTCCTCAGGGAGGGCCTCGATATGAAAGTAATGCATTTGAAAGAATCTCATCAATAGTAGCATATTGTCCACCACTAGCACCTTACTAAAAAGTAGAACCACTCGTGCAAGGGCTATGTGTGGCTATGTGTGTCAATAGCGGATCAAAGGGAGCCTTTGTCTACCAAATGCATCTCTTAGCAAGGATTGCATACCAAAAGATTGACAAGAGGATTGGCCTCTATTAACATCCACAGACTATAGTCGTAGAATGCAGGGTAACCAATGATCAAAGGTGATTAGGCTTCATGAGTTACTTCAACAGTTGCAGCCATCGAAGGAGTCCAGTGCAAGCTCAGGAAGTTTGAGCCCCAAATATCTTAAACGGTCATAGGTTCAAGCTACAATGGCCACACATCAAGCCGCAAGTAGCTCAAGATCAGCCTCACCACTCCAAGTTTTGAGCCTCACACAGGGGGTTTGAACCCCAAATAGTTTCGGCCTCAGAGGCTCGAGGCTAACACAAGCACTATTTAGCGCTCTTATATGGTTAACACAAGTGCTATTTCCAACACATAGGAGTGGAACATGAAAGGATAGCAAAGATGCCTTAGCACCCTACGGGCCCAAGAGCCTTTCAAATGTAAAGAAAGAGAGAGTGTTAAAAGGAAAAGGGTTGACCCTCCCTTCAAAGGGTGACATGTATAAAAGACCAAATGGTTGACTTTGGTCTTCATTGTTGTATGCACAAGTTTGGAATAGAAGCTCCCTCTTCTCTTCAAGAGTGTCTTTGAGTGTTCTCTTATCTCCTTCGCAATGCCTTTGTGTTTGCCACTCCATCCCCCTACACTCTCTTCTTCCCTCCTCCCTCCTCCCCTCCCTTCTCCCCTCTCTTCTCCCCCCTCCCCCTTCCCTCTTTCTCTCATGGAAACACACTGCAACAATCCAGAAGCTGCTTGCATGACACAAGTAGATGGCTCATGCTTGCATTGCTCTCACAAGGAAGCTTGGAGTGTAGGCTCCAACGGCATTCCTTCAAGATCCCCATGACATGTAAGTCACCATCGACACTACACATTTTTGGCACCATTGCCGAGGAGTTCAAGGTATGCTTTTGCATTTGCACTTGCTTTCTTTTGTAATCCACCCATTGCACAAGGCTTCAAGCTTAGCTTGGAGCTTTGTTAGTGTAGTCTTAGTAGAGGAATGAGGAAGGAAGTGTGAGTTGGATGAAAAAGAGATGAAAAACTGTCATTTTATGTTGAAGAGCATTTTTTAGTTTAGGAAGCTTGTTTTTTAGGTTTGTTAAAGTTTTGAAATGATAGGAAGGTATCTTCTCAGATTGCTAAGTGTGTATGTTGTCAAATCTCACAAAAAACAACCAAGAATGAAGAATCAAGCTGAAATTCAAAGTTGTTTTGTGTGTTCACAGTAACCCCTCAAGAAATCTTTCATTTTTGCACTCAAATGTTGTTTTTTTTTTGTTTTTTACTTTGAGTAGGTAGATTAGGTAGTATAGCATCCACCTAGCACAAAAAAACCTGAACAGAAACTCCAAATCTGTAAAAAATCATCAAAAACGATGGGCGACATAGTGCATTCTTATCGCCACGGGCCGGTGGCTCAGCACTATCTGGCCGACTGTTGCCATAGCCATGATCTAACCCATAATGCATGTCAGAGTTAGCTATCACGTTGGTCTGACAGTCATTGACTCATGGCCTTAGTGCTACCTCCACGACCGTTGCTATAATAGTATCCCGCTGATCGGTGCCTTCAGTTATCCCCATGCCCGTCACAATATTAGTATCCCGCTGATTGACACATTAAGCTCATCCCCATGACCATTGCCATCTTGCTACCCCCATGCCCATGGCCATACCATTATCCCATTGACCTCGTTATCACTCCTCCTGTAGTCTTAGCTCATCTCTACGACCATGGGGATACCACTTGTGTCCCATCCCATCGACACGTGGCACTACCTATCTTGCCGACCGGTGTGTTAGGCACTATCCCTTTGCTCG